>NC_084580.2:8502500-8612500 GCF_033978685.3 Nerophis lumbriciformis
TACTGCGGCACTTTAAAAAACCAGGAACCCATTTGGGATTCAGCGCTGCTCAACTGACGGCGTGGCGCAGTGGAAGAATGGCCGTGCGCGACCCGAGGGTCCCTGGTTCAATCCCCACCTAGTACCAACCTCGTCATGTCCGTTGTGTCCTGAGCAAGACACTTCACCCTTGCTCCTGATGGGTGCTGGTTAGCGCCTTGCATGGCAGCTCCCTCCATCAGTGTGTGAACGTGTGTGTGAATGGGTAAATGTGGAAGTAGTGTCAAAGCGCTTTGAGTACCTTGAAGGTAGAAAAGCGCTATACAAGTACAACATTTATTTTCTTATTTTTTTATAATGATGCATAAACACTATCTTGGAACTTTCCAGATCGTTCACACATTTTTTTAACCCTTAGATGAATAAACAATAATATCTAATTGCATGACTGCGTGGGTTCCCTCCGGGTACTCCGGCTTCCTCCCACCTCCAAAGACATGCACCTGGGGATAAGTTGATTGGCAACACTAAATTGGCCCTAGTGTGTGAATGTGAGTGTGAATGTTGTCTGTCTATCTGTGTTGGCCCTGCGATGAGGTGGCGACTTGTCCAGGGTGTACCCCGCCTTCCGCCCGATTGTAGCTGAGATAGGCTCCAGCGCCCCCCGCGACCCCAAAGGGAATAAGCGGTAGAAAATGGATGGATGGATGCATGCCTGCACCAGTGGTGACATGCAGTTCATTTCAAAACACACTTTGAAATGCCTCTTTTTGGCGGCTGTTTCCATAACGACCATGAAGGGATGGAAGTTTTGTAACCTTCAGGACTTGATGCAGGAAAACACACACTGGAGCTGCATACATGCACATTTGCATCACATATACGCGGCACCTGCTGGCTTACACAACTGGAGTCTGCAGCCGAAGAGCGAAAAAACTAATCTATTCATGTACTGTATAGTATCATACAGATTGGGAAAAAAGTAAATTTTGTATTTGATCCCATGCCGCATTTGTATATATCCTCATGCGGACCAGCGCCCTCTGCAGTGGGCATTTGTTTTTGCTCCGTTTTTTTTGTGAACGTTACAAATTTCTGTTGAAAAATAGCCTTGTTATGCAACTAATAGAGCTTCTCAGCAGGATATACCCCCTTACAAAAGATACGAAAAGTTCAAAACTTTTACAGTAGGCTTATAGTAACAGAGAAAGACAGAATAAGAAACCTAAACATTAAAACATTTGGTTCTAGAGGACATGATCCCGTTCATCAGCCCCTTAATGCAGTCAAGTCTTCCATAACACTTAGCAAAGACAAACAATCCCAAAACAGAATGTTTCCAACTCAATGTTTGACAGTTGGGATAAGATGAAATTTTGCATGAAGCTCCATAACGACGACAGTTGATTGTTACCTCTGGACTAACGCACCTGGATTGAAAACCAGATCTCTTGAGTTCGTGTGTACGGCCGGAGAGGACCCTTCGTATCATGTATGAACCAGTCTCAACGTGTGGGATACAACCCGGAAGCAGATACCATACAATAAAAACGTAGCAACATTTGTCAGGAATTTTATTTGCTTCACAAATGAAAAGAACAGAACAGCTAAGGAAATGTAAAATGCCAGCTTAATTCAGACTCCCGAATGAAATACGAATTAGATGAAAGATAATAAAGAAGGTATATTAAAGGCGAAAAATAAAGCGTACACAAACCTCTTCACGCTCCTTTTGTGCACTCCAAACTGTATTTTGCACAACTTGCAAGATAGTCCAGACCATTGCAAACTTCATCTGGAACAGTATCAACCATGGCACGAACGGTCTTTTCCTTCGGATTCAAACTCCTTCCATCAATCGACAGAGTCTTATGAATGAACTCCGCCGGTCTGTCTTTGCTACAGCACAACATATCAGCTGTACAACACAGGGCTGATAACATTCTTACCAGCCCACAGGCCAAAGAGAAAGAGCATAGGCATTTGAGGGAAGCCCTTAAAACCTGTGGTTACCCCAGCTAGTCGTTTGTGAAACGTGCATCCAGTTCCAGAAACAACAAGAACGGTGGATGAGGAGGAAAAATGTGACATCTGCAAAAATATTGTCATTCCATATGTATCAGGTCTATCTAAGAAACTCAGAATAATTGTTAACCAACACAACATCTTAGTACACTTCAAACCAGGCAACATCTTGAGACAGTGACTAGTGCATCCTATAGACCGGACACCCCACACCCACAAAAACGATCTGGTGTAGACTATCCATTGGAATGATGAATGCACTGATTCATATATTGGGGAAACAAAACAACCACAAAGTCGACACATGGCACAGCATAGACCGACAAACTCTTCAGGCCAAGACTCATCTGTCTACTTGCGACTCAGGAAGAAACAGCACTTTTTTGAAAACAAAAATGTAAAGATTGTGGACAGGAAGCCACCAGCCGCTAGACTAGATCTGACCAATCCAAGTCTACACTAGATCTGACCAATCTGAGTCTTTGAGCATGAACTGATGAAGCCTACACAGATGAGAGGCGAAGCATCTTCTAAGACAAATCAAACAGTCTAGTTGCGATCGATTGAATGCCCCTCAGTGTATGGGAGGCACATGGCATATGAGCAATAGTTGCATTAGAGAAAGTACATGGACACTTGGACTTAACACATTGGTGTGAAAATACAAAAAACCTAACTATTTGAGAAATCAGACTAATTTAGTGCATGGAAAGGTAGTGAGTGCCGCTCACACTGTTTTGTGGCGGTCGGAGGAGCCGTAGGCGTAAATTGGTAGACACACTTACGTCAGTCTGCCGCAGGGCAGTTGTGGCTACAAATGTAGCTTACCGCGACAATGTCTGAACGTGGAGTGCATGAATGACGAGTTCTCAGATCTCTGTGAAGCGCTTTGAGTGTCTAAAAAAAGTGTTATATAAATCTAATCCATTATTATAATTAAGTGGGAGGGACTGTATCTGGGACAAGTGCTGTTGATCCAAAAAACAAGTTGGGTGTTTAAAGTATCCTCAGAGAGCACCATTTTTTTTACCTTTCGTGGGCACATAAACGATCAACTATTAACAGGAGTTTCCTCAATCAAATATAAATCCACAATTTAATATTATGTTTTTGTTTTGTATTATATTTCTGTAAGTTACAATAAACCTATTATAACAATTATGGACTGTTTATATATTTATAAGATCAAAAAATTGTTTTCCTCATTGTTTATGTATGGCGTGGCATCTAAAACTGTGTGAAACAGCACACTGCTTTAAAGCTCATTGACAATCAATCATGGGGATCAGTTCAGACAGGATAGTCCATTAAACACCCACACAGCATTTTATTACCCCTCACCATATCTGCTTCTAAACTATCCACACCATCCATTTCCTTGTCATTCATTAGAGCACAAAACTAACAAAATTAAACATCACAAGTCATAGGAGAGGGACTTAACTGACAAACTTTCTTTCTGTGACTTCAGTCCAAATTAGAAACTAATAGGATGATAGAGGTGACAGATGAGGTGAAGACAGGACAGCGCTCTTTTCTCTGCGGACACTACCGTAATTAGCTCTCAGATGCATTTTTCTAATAGACAGGGAATAATAACCCTCACCCCCAATCAAATCCCCTGGCTCAACAACACAGGAACTATCCCCTCCCACACGATCAAACACAGTCAGCCTCTGCAATATGATTCCTCTACCTAGAGCATGCAATAATTGCTTCCTAATTCCTAAACAAATGTTCACTCTAATGCTGACGTGCAAGTTTTTTAATGGCCACTTTTTCTGAAAAAATATTGTAGTTCAATTGCTGAGAAGCTCAACATTACGGTCTTCAACTGAACTGGTGGGTCATTGGCGTACAGCGGACAAACTATAATGTGTCTGTATTTTATTTATTTTTTTAAACTGTCACTATCATGAAACCTATATTTACTCTATAGACAGCTGTTACAAAAACAGCTATTAAAAGGATGATGGATGGAAAGAGAGGAAAATGGAGACCCAGGGCTAACATCAAAGACTGGACCAGGCTCAGCTACTGTGAATGCGTCAGAAAGGCACAAGATCGAGAGAAATGGCGATCCATTCAACTCAACCGGCAAACTGCAAATGAAACCTGATGATGATATTTACTCTATAGGGAATTTTTAGAGTAACATTTTAAAATTCTTAACTGTTATAGTAGAAGTGAACCATTGTCAAACATAGAAGGGATGAGCAACAACACTCAAGCTTAACTTTAATGACGAGTTAAGATGATTCATGACGCATATAACTTTTTGACATCAACAGTCATACACATGTAAAAACAAGTTAACCACTGTAAAATATACAACAAATCACTATACCTTAATTGTTATAGCCAGTGAGAAATAGGCTCCAGCGACCCCCCAGCGACCCCGAAAGGGACAAGCGGTAGAAAATAGATGGATGGATGGGTTATGACATTCTGTATGTACAGTAAGGCTGTCTTCGACTAAAGATTTTCATAGCTGAATCTGATTTGTTAGATTTTGCCTACAGTCGACTATCGGTCGACTCTATGGCATTGTTTTTTTTTATAAGATAAAATAAGCAGATTGTGACAATTGTAGTGTATAGTGAGTGGGCACTAGGCGTCAATATAACGTCACATGATCTGTGATTCTTTCAGATGCTTACACAGGAATAGTCTTTCATTAAAGTGAACAAAACAGAGATCTCATTTGCAACTTTTCTCACCTTAAGAAAAGGCTATACCACTCTAATGAACAAATAAACACAAGGTGGATTGGATTGTTTAGGGAGGTCCTCGGCTCAATCTAGTGGTATGTGGATAAGACATCAAACTTGACTACGAAGTAAAAGATGTAACAAAGTTTCTGTATGGGAATCTGCAAAAAGATCATAACCTTTACCAGCAAAAAGAGCTACACAAGGCGGTGCGTCCGCGTGTCCGTCATGTCCAATTGCCAATGAATTCCACCTGTGCCTATGGTAGGATTCAGACGGCCAGAGGCGCACGGTGCCAGGGAGACCTTCCCGTCTGACTGTGGGGCTTCCTGACAAGCCCGGTCCCGCAAGAAGAAACACCTTACCAACACTGTTAGTAAAAGCTTCTTGTGTGCAGATAAATACGTTTTAAAGGGAAAACATACCACCAGCTGTTTTAGACATGTGACATCTCACCAGGAATCAGCGATCACTTTGTAGTGACAGACGAAATTTTAAGCCATAAAGAATTATCTCTTATTCTATAAAAAATATTTGTTTGCACACACAAATCTTGTACTAATGATAAACGCAATCGATTAATTCTCCCATCACACCTGCTGTAAGCAGGGCCTCAGCAGGTACTCAACTCCACCTCCCTCCCATGGGGTTTAATGTCTGACGATTCGACTGCAAGATTGAAAGTCGAATCAGACTCCTCCGAATCGAATCGTCGACTATTTGAAGACAGCCCAAATTACAGTATTCTTCTTTTCTTTTTATGTTCTTAACACCTCTTTGTTTCTTTTCCTTTTGAAAAAAGTGGAACAAAAATCCAGAAAAAAAGTTGAATAAAATGCAAAACAGGCACATACTTTTATGACTTTAGAGGCATATTTTTCCGATTCCAAATTGTATTGCCGCAGTGGACTTTGACTTGAAAGGTTCCACTGGTCAAATAAAAAATAGGACAATATTCATGAATGTTAGTGGTCAAACTGTATGTATTTGTACAGTACTTGTCACAAGTTTCCGTACCTTATTGCTATTCAATCAGCAAGTGTGTCTGAATGTTTGACTGGTACTGAATGTGTGTTAACTACTTACAAGCTGACTCAAAGGCTATATTTACATGAACTGCAATAACTGAATATTGACATTTTTTTACAGATTAAAAAATACCACTGTCTCACCAATGTCTACATGAGAGGTTTAGAGAGTATTCCAATCATAATCCTGTTTAGAGTTATGAACTAGTGCGAGAATGAACTCGCTACCCACTCTACGTAGTCATACATTCCTTTTGGAATGTAATCATGCCCATTGGTTTTGAAATTGGAAGCAGAGCTACAGTTGTTTTTTTCAGTCCACAAACATGTCTCTTTTTTGCAGTCATCCTGTCCTGGTTTAGTCTTTAGTCTGCGGGTATCAGAAAATCTAATTTGATGCTTTTTAATGCTTTTTATAATGCAACATAAAACAATTTTAATGGCCATGATATCCTATTGCAGATCTTTATTATGTAGTGGGTACTGAAAGTATTCAGACTCCTTTAATTTTTTCACTCTGTGTCATTGCAGCCTTTGCTAAATAAAAAAAAATAAAAAGAAGAAAAGAAGAAATGTTTGCTCATTGCTCAATACTTTGTTGATGCATCTTTGGCAGCAGTTACAACCTCAAGTCTTTTTGAATATGATGCCACAAGCTTGGCACACTTATCTTTGGGCAGTTTCGGCCATCCTTCTTTACCCATTTCTCTTTGCAGCACCTTTCAAGCTACATCAAGTTGGATGGAAGCGTTGGTTTTCATCCATAATGTCTCTGTACTTTGCTGCATTCATCTTAGTCTAGTCAGGGAAGTGACCAAGAACTCGATGGTCACTCTTGTCAGAGCTACAGCCTTCCTTTGTGGAAAGAGGAGAACCTCCAGAAGGACAGCCATCTCTGCAGTAAACCACTTATTAGGCCTGTATGATATAGTGGCCAGACGGAATCCATTTCTTAGTAAAAAGTTTGTTAAAATGCCATGAAAAACAAAACTATCTGGTCTGATGAGACAAAGCTTGAACTCTTTGGCGTGAATGCCAGGCATCATGTTTGGAGGAAACCAAGCACCGCTCATCACCAGGCCAATACCATCCCTAGAGTGAAGCATGTTGGTGGCAGCATCATGCTCTGGGGATGTTTTTCAGCGGCAGGAATTGGGAGACTAGTCAGGGTAGAGGGAAAGATGAATGCAGCAATGTATAGAGACATCCTAGATAAAAACAATGCTTTCCATTCAATCTGATGGCGCTTGAGAAGTGCTGCAAAGAGGACTACGTAAAGAAGAATGGGTGAAACTACCCAAAGATAGGTGTGCTAAGCTTGTGGCATCGTATTCATAAAGACTTGAGGCTGTAATTGCTGCCAAAGTATTAAGCAAATGGTCTGAATACTGATGTACATGTGATTTTTGAGTTAGTTTTTTTTAAATAAATTTGCAAAAAATTGGACATTTGTTTTTTTCTTGCTGAGTGTACAATAATGAGAAATAAAATTTATGTTTTTGATTTTAGCAAATGGCTGCAATGAAACAAAGAGTGAAAAATTCAAAGGGGCCTGAATACTTTCCGTACCCACTGTATATAGTCAAAAGCATAAATATGTCTCTACAAACAAAATTATAAGCATTTGACAATAATAATGTTAAATAGTTGAAAAGTTTGCATAAACCCTGGCTGAATTGAGCAATAATGTAATCATAATATGTAGTAATAACAATGCAAGTAACCCTTTCAAACGCACTGTGTTTACTATAGTATTTTTTATCATCGTAATTGGAAGGTTAATAACTTAATCATCCTAAATAGGTAAACAAATATAAATAAAAAATTGACTCTCAATATTTGTTAGCAAAAATTGCATTTCAATTAATATTGAACATCTTGAAGTGCAGTTTTTTCCCCAATTGGAAAAACTGGGTCAGGTGTTTTGTTTTGTTTTTGTCTTTTTCTATTGGGAAAAAAGTGTTACCTAGGGGTGAGTTTGCATTGCTTATGTCAATAAAAGTCGATCACAGTCCTGTTTACATCAAATGAAACCTCATTCTTCTTAGGTAAAAAATGTAAGTGCAAAACGCACTCACGCACACACAGAAATACACGCTCCCGGTATGCTGACAGGGTTTTGGCTCCCACTGAGTTAATTCATAAGAACATGCTTAAACCCACAAAAAGGGACTATTACGCACATCTGCAAGACATAATGTCTAAGCACAGAGTGCAGAAGAGTGCAGCACAGCCACAAACACAGGCAGAATATTGTAGATTGTATAGTTGGGAGTGGAAAGTGGAAATAGAGCTTAATAGACTTCAAGGATCTCCTCCATGAAGACGCGCATGTATTGTATTATGTGAGGGCTCCCATGCCGCTGCACCACGGTTCATCTCCCGTGTGGTAAAGGACACGATGAGATTACCACGGATTAGTCTGAGAGTCACTCCTAAAAATACACTTCACATGATGATACTAGGAGACAGTTTATCCTTTTTTTCTTTTTTTTTTTGTTGCTCTTCAGGTTGTCAGACAAACTCGTCACATGCAATTACTCTAATAGGAAATAACAGCGCTTCAGTGTCGCCATAGCAACTGTCCATCAATAGCCAGAGAAATACTGTCATTTTCCATGTTGCTGTTGCGAACTCTCACCAAGCATTTCATTAGGGACACTTAGCCTTTCTTGATATTATTAGCAGTAGCATTGAGGCACTTATATATTTATACATGGAATTACTTATTAATATGAATAACATTATTATTATTATTCAAGTCAGGAGGCAGGAATAAAAGGGGCGCTCCAGTCATTTGTTCTATTTGTGTTCCATCTATTAAAAGGAGAGAACTACACCTTTTTTTGGAGTTTTGCCGTTCACAATCCTTATGATAGACACGTGTTTTTGTTTTTTTTGTTGCATTCTAACTTGTAATAATCGGCTCGTTTTAGGTGCCTAGCAAAGCAGCTAATTGGAGCAATTCATCCTGCCTCTAAATCACAAATGCATCCAAAAACCGCCAACAATACTTCATTTACGTTCCGTAAACTGTATAATAACCAAGCTGCAGCGACATTGTTATTGTAACTCATCGCCTTGCTATCTTCTGCCTTACCGTTACAATCATAATACAGTATCTGTGAAAT
The DNA here is from genome assembly GCF_033978685.3 of Nerophis lumbriciformis. NCBI lineage: Eukaryota > Metazoa > Chordata > Actinopteri > Syngnathiformes > Syngnathidae > Nerophis > Nerophis lumbriciformis. Next base: position 8,511,375 of record NC_084580.2, read on the forward strand.
ATTAGCCCACATTTAATTTTTTGTTTTTACACAACTAACAATGTATGTAGTTGTGATAACAAGCATGACATGCTGCATAGCGACTTACTCGATGAACAGTTGTTTGGTCAAGCTGACCGGGGACGTTTCTTCCCAGTTAATTTTGAGCAAGCACTCCATTTCTGTCAACATAGCTTGGCTCCAAGCGCCACATTTACACAGTTAAGACTCTCTTGGCTTCCGTCTGCTCCAACATTTCACCCTCTCTTCTTGCTCGCTAAGCCAGCAGTTTGTGAATCCAAGTCTGCCATGATTCTAACATACACATTTGTTTCCGGAAGGAGGAAGAGCGCTGCTTTGAGCGTGCAAATAAATGCGCAAAGGATATAGCTTTCGGAATTGCAAAAATTACCAAAATACGGTAACAATTGTACATATTACATATGGTTATGAATGTGTCTGTTGCTATATACCTGTATATACTTGCAGCGTATATATAAAACGTTAATGGAGGTCTTTGAAGGCTACAACGGTGACTCCCATTAGCCGCATCTTGCAAATGTTTTTTCTATGGCTGTCAGTGCTTAATGTTTATAATCAAATTAATCACACTCTTGGTTAGTTTTTGCTTGCATAAATAAAATGTTCTCAAGTAAATACCCGGATATTTGAAAACATATGCTTCTGTATCGTATGACCCATCACTAACAGTCACTGATATCCTTTTAATATTTTAATATTTTATAATAGTCAAATGGTATTCTAAGAATCGCTCCTCATAAAAATCTATTATTTTACTTAATTATGTTATAATCACAAATTCTGCCTTTTTTCTCATAATATTCAGACTTTATTCTTATAAAATTCTGCCTTTTGAAAATATTACAATGTTATCCTCTTCAAATTCAGACTTTTTTTTCACATATTACTACATTTTTATCCTAAATGTTATATTATTATGAATACAAATATTATTGCCATCCAAATATGGAAATAATATTAATAGGGAAGGTCCATTAATGTAGTGTATTTCATTGACCTCTAGGTACATGTTTTAATTGAACAATCACTTATATATTCTCATCAAATATGATCTAGTATGACCCATCACTAACAGTCACTGATATCCTTTTAATATTTTAATATTTTATAATAGTCAAATGGTATTCTAAGAATCGCTCCTCATAAAAATCTATTATTTTACTTAATTATGTTATAATCACAAATTCTGACTTTTTTCTCATAATATTCAGACTTTATTCTTATAAAATTCTGCCTTTTGAAAATATTACAATGTTATTCTCTTCAAATTCAGACTTTTTTTTCACATATTACTACATTTTTATCCTAAATGTTTTATTATTATGAATAAAAATATTATTGCCATCCAAATATGGAAATAATACTAATAGGGAAGGTCCATTAATGTAGTGTATTTCATTGACCTCTATGTACATGTTTTAATTGAACAATCATTTATATATTCTCATCAAATATGATCTAGTTTATGGACGGCGTGGCGAAGTTGGTAGAGTGGCCGTGCCAGCAATCGGAGGGTTGCTGGTTACTGGGGTTCAATCCCCACCTTCTACCATCCTAGTCACGTCCGTTGTGTCCTTGGGCAAGACACTTCACCCCTTGCTCCTGATGGCTGCTGGTTAGCGCCTTGCATGGCAGCTCCCGCCATCAGTGTGTGAATGTGTGTGTGAATGGGTGAATGTGGTAATACTGTCAAAGCGCTTTGAGTACATTGAAGGTAGAAAAGCGCTATACAAGTATAACCCATTTATCATTATTATATTCCTACCTGGTATAAATGCCATCCAAAATGCCCAGACGGGCCTCAGAGCTTGGCACGTAGGAGCCCATCTGTGCCATTACACAGATGAGAGCCACCTGGCGAATATAGGAGCTCTTCCCGCCCATGTTTGGACCTGTGATGATCATTGTTCTCTTTCTATCACCCTGCAGTGAGGTAGGAGAAGAGAGGAGAGCAGTTGTCACAGACAGAAGGACAACGACAGATATAATAAGCTATTTGGATGATGTCCTGCACAACCCAGGAGGTGGGTGGACTAGAAGCTTTGGCTTGTTGCAACATGAACCCACTCAAAATATTGATGTTGGAGACAGTTGGCACATCTGTTTTTTGTGTGAGAAAGCATGCATTTGTGCAACTGCAATCTTGTTTCAGACCTGTGTATGCAAACATCTGTTTGTTTTCGCTTTACTTTTTGTCAATGCCTTTGTGTGTACATACCTGCAGTTGTGTACAGTTTGGCACAAACTGACTGTGCTGTCCCATTAGTAGGTCTATAGCTGGGTGCCTGCCATCCCGGATGACAATCTGACGTTCACTGTCGCACACCTCTGGCCTGCAGCATCACAAAACAAGTGTGAATTGCAGACAAACGTTCAATGAATAGCATATTTCTTAACAAAAACAATAATTCAGTTTAGTAATATTGCTTCACTAAGCTATTCAATTCAAAAGTAAACATTTGTACGCATGCACTACACTAAAAACCTTTAGCATAAATGTATGACACATTTAAGGAAGTTATATTAAAGTGCGACTTGAACATATTGCAAATGTAAACAGTCCTTATCATAACACGTGTATATATGTGTATTGTTATATACTTATTAATATTATACTACAAGCCTTAGTATCAAAATCATTTATTTTCATAAAATTAGGACTTATTTCCTAAAAATATTGCAATGTTACTCTCATTAAATTCAGGCTTTTTTGTCATAATATTCCAACTGTACTATCTTAAAGTTGAAAGTGTTTTCTTGTAATATTCCAACTATTTTTGACTTATTAATCAATTTTGTCATAAATATATTACTTTTTCCCTCATAACATCATACCAATGCAATTTATTAGCATTAAACTTTTTTCTGTAATTTTAAGAACTTTATTCTCTTAAACTTAAGATTTTTTTTCATATTACAAACATACTCTCATAAAATTAGGACTTTTTTGTTATAAAATGACGATACTCATACGTGACGTATTTCTATAATATAACAACAATCCTCAATTTAGTTTATAGAGTAACATTTTTATATTATAAGACAATTTTTCTAATCAAATTCCCACTTTATTCTTAAAAAAATGGAAGGGTCTTTTATAGAATAGAATAGAATAGAATAGAATAGAAAGTACTTTATTGATCCCTGGGGGAAATTCAGCACCACAATTTGCTCACAATAGACAAGAATAATAATAAATGATATCCTAACTATAATTACGTTATTTTTATTTTCATTGTATACTTAATTTATTTATAATTGTATTTCCAGTGTGGCCCTAATAGTGACATAGAAGTGCAGTAAGGTTTTTAACATAAGGGCTCATATGGAGATGTGTGGCCTTGGGTCACGCAACTTGGACTAAAGTCAGACTTGAGTTGCAATTTTGATGACTTTGGACTCGACTTGAGGATATCATCAAGGACTTGGACTTTGACATCACTAAATCTGGACTTGACTCAGACTTTAGCATTGCTATTTCGTAGGACATGGGAGATTTATTTATTTTGGAGATTAAGGGCTTGATTTATTAAGATCCAAATCCACACTCTAAACAGTGTGTGCAAAAAATAAAATAGTTTGTACTATGACTGGGCGTGTTGCGTGTGATCACTAACACTATGTGCGCAATTGAAAAGTGGCGCAGACCGCCTTATTTAAATGAGGACTTTGGGTGCATATGGGGCTTTTAACACAAAGGCAGTTGATCATTTTTCTACACATTCTGTTTTCTGACTCCACAGCATTGACAGCCTCGCACACTTTATCTCACTCAACGCTTTTTCGTTCAATGGAAACGCCAGAGGACAGCATGCCAACGAATATATTTGGGCGCGCCTTCACTTCAGCAAGAAGCACCTCCAATTCCTTGTTGGAGAATTCCTTCATTTTCGTTGCCTTGCTCATTAGCTTTGTGTTTTTTGATTGTGCTGAGTGTGGGATCTTAGGCGCATGGCTATTTTAAATATCATTTGCATTTTTAATTGGGGGCATGGACAGGGAGTGGTCAGCGACTCCGGCATGTGCACCCAATTCCACGTTGTTTGGGATGTACAAAAGAAATGTGCTTGGAGTAAAGCGTGCGCACACTTTAATACATCTACATTTTTTTGTTCGTACAAAGTTTTCTGGATTTGAGCGTACAACATTTTTTAAATAGATAATCCAGCCATGCCTTGGGGCATGAGGCCCCAAGGCATGTCCCATGCAACTGCAAATCACTGTCAAGTTGACCAACATCTCATTTTACAGCGACAACCTATCCAACCAATCTACTATCCAGATGAGAGACATTATTTATAATCTATGATTAACTTTCACCAGCTCAAAGGTGATGCAGTAGCTCACCAGCTCATTATGCCAGTAGCTGCATAAGCCAGTTATTTCTCTGTGATCAAGGTGCCACTAAAAATACTTCCTCTGCGTTAGCTCTTATAATAACAATGACGCTATTACTTGGTTAATATTCAGGTCACGACATCTAAATGAAGTATTGTTGGCATTTTTTGGATGTTTTTTAGAGGGCTTTATGGGCGTGTTAGAGTATTCCCATTAGCTGCATTGTACTTGCGTATTTATAACAACTCTATAATGCATTAAAAAAAATAAAAACATGTGTGTTCTTACATTAGGATTGTAGAATCTTTTTTTTCCAGAAAAAAACTGCACTTCCCTTTTAACAGACTCAGCGACTTGGAGGAACTCGAAAATACCAAGTCAGTGACTCGACCTGTCTTGCCTTGAGACTAGACTTGATTTGGATTTGGGATTAAAGACTTGCAATAAACTGACTTACTACCACCTCTGCTGATATGACAATAGCTTTATATTGTTATACTTTGGCTAAAATTACTGGATTTTACAGATTATATTAGCAACCTAGACTGAAGTGTCATTACAGGCCCACATAACACAACACATCAAATTATCATATGGTCTAAACTGCAAAACAAAATCAAAATATTCATACATTGTACAGAAATGTAAGGGCTTTTGATATTGCAGTAGAGTGACACACAAACAACAATGTTATTGTTGCAGATTTTGCTTGCTTGTGATCCTGACAAAACTCTGTGTTATGTAGAGTGTGGGAATGTGTGCGCACGTGTGTGCGTGTGTGTGTGTTACTCTCTCAGTGAGTGGGAGAGATGTTGGCGTTGTGGCTGAGCACACTGCTGAGCCCGATGTACACACCCACGCAAAGCCTGCCCGAGACTATAGGACACGACACGGTAAACACACACATACATTATTATAGTACATGTACACTGTATATAAATACGCCTTCAAGCAGTGCACACACACATACAATACAAGTAGACAGTATAATTATGGTCACCATGAGAGGACATCACCTGCAATAGTCCCCTTGTTTGGCTACCTCAGCCAATGAGAAAAGACAGTCCATGGTTGCTAGGTGACTAATAGCCCTTTTCATGGTGTGATAGTGCTCCCCGAACTCACTGGAAGAGAGCAAGGAAAGGAAGGAAGAGATTTGCAAGTGTAAATTAGTCAAAACGCGTAAAATGTATTCTCAGATGATGACACGCTGCTGGTGCATTTAAAAAGAGCATGATTATGGCATCATTCACAACTGACTGCGTGCTCCAAGCTAGTTTTTATTTAAATAAATGAATGTATGTGTGAATGCGCATGTGTCATACTCCATAAATGTGGTCCACTCCTTCTGGCAGTCCAGCAGCAGCTGTTCTCGGAGCTGCAGCAGCTTCTTGAGGCGCTCCACTAGAAATGGAGAATGATACCTGCCGACTGTTTTGGTGCTGCACAGCAATGAAGAAGAGATTAGGTGGGGATGTTAAATAATAAATCAAACCAATAATAAATGCAAATACATCTAATATCATACAGTACAGAGAGTTTAGGAGAAACTAAACACTTCGGACCCTTCCCCCCCTCCTCCTTTTGCAAGTCGCGTTCCTGTTCTGTAACCTTGTACAATGTTCCTTCCATCCATCCATCCATCCATCCATCCATCCATCCATCCAACCATCCAACCATCCAACCATCCATTTTCTGCCGCTTGTCCCTCTCGGGGTCGCGTGGGGTGCTGGAGCCTATCCTGGCTACATTCGGGCGGAAGGAGGGGTACATGCTCGACAAGTCTCCACCTCATCGCAGGGCCACCAGAGAGACAGAAACCATTCACACTCACATTCACACACTAGGGCAGTGGTTCTTAACCTGGGTTCGATCAAACCCTAGGTGTTCGGTGAGTCGGCCTGATTTGCAGGTGTGTAATTTGTTGTGAGTTCATGCACTGTGTTGGTTTTGTTCTTGGAACAAGGTGATGTTCATGCACGGTTCATTTTGTGCACCAGTAAAAAAACATAAATTTGTCATGAATTTGAAAAAAAAAAACATTTTATTTTTCACTAAAGAAGGGTTCGGTGAATGCGCATATGAAACTGGTGGGGTTCGGTACCTCCAACAAGATTAAGAACTACTGCACTAGGGCAAATTTAGCATTTAGTGACAATCAACCTATAAAGTTCCTTAGTTCCTTCCTTCCTTCCTTTCTTCCTCCCTTCCATATTACCTGTACAGGCAATGTTTTAAACAAGATTTTAACATTCTGTCATACAAGTGTTGTAAAGGCATAATTTCTTCTTCTTAGGTTCTGCCTAGTCGATGTCAACCTTGGATGATATCATGCACCAGTCTTCTCCACTCTGCTCTTTCCACCACTCTATCTCTTAGCTCAGCTAATGTCATTCCTATTGTTTTTGTAATTCCTTCCATTCACCTTTGCCTTTGTCTTCCTTTTCGACGTTTCCCCTCACATTTTCCAAGGATGATGTTTCAAGCATAATGCAGAGTGTGAATTTTACCCATCTTCTTGATAAACAACTGACCTTACCGTTGTTGGAGCGCAGCACCTCACTACTCTGATTCAAACAGTAAAAACATACTGAAGGTCAAAGCAAATATGTAGATTATTGCACCCTTGGGCACAATGAATTTTCAGCTGTCGGTATTGTTAGAATAATTGTTTCTAAATTATCACAAACATTTTGTGAGGTTCTGGTGAGAAGACAAAAGCTGTCTTTGAAACCTACCAAGAGTAAGGCTCGTAAAACTCCACTGTGTAGGGGGGGAAAGCATGATGAAGGTGTTCCTGTGTTTTTTCATGTATGGTAATCGACAGAAAGATATTGTTCTAACCCAAGGACTTCAAAGCGGAGAGAAGACAGGATCTGCCCAATTTCCAGACGACCTCTTTTTGAACCTCCTTTTTGAACTGGTTTACGAACGTCTTTTTTAACTATTTTATGGACCTCTTTTTGAACTATTTTACGAACTCTTTTTGAACTGACCTTTTCTGTGAATTGTTTACAACCTTTTCTGTGAACTTTTTGCGAGCTTTGTCCTTTGGAAACAGCGGTGGCCATGTGGTCGGGGAGGGTCCAAAATAAAAGAAGGAGGTGTGCAATCTTTTGGCAGAGCGTGCTGAGGTACTGTGGAAGGGTACAGTGTACAGACGACTCTCCTCAATATTAAGTCCAAATTGAATTCTGTCTCTGTTTAATTCTTTGCCTCTTGTCTTGTTTAATAGATGTCATCAGTGTTTGAACCTGACAGGTATCCTCACAAATATTGCTTTTGTGCCTTTGATCTTAATTTCAAAGTTCTAAACAGTTATTTAGGGAGTCCAATAATTAGTAGGGTATGCACCTGGGGATAAATTGATTGGCAACCCTAATTTGGCCCTAGTGTGTGAACGTGAGTGTGAATGCGGTCTGTCTATCTGTGTTGGCCCTGCGATGAGGTGGAGACTTGTCCAGGGTGTACCCCGCCTTCCGCCCGAGTGCAGGTGGATAGGCTCCAGCGACCCCACACGACCCCAAAAGGGACAAGCGGTAGAAAATGGATGGATGAATTATTGGTATACATTGGTTTGGTTCAGGACAGCACGGTGGACAGGGGTTGGTGGGTGTGCCTCACAATATTTTAGCGTGGACTGTAACTTGGGGGTAACAAAGTCGACTGACGACCGCAGCTGTTCACGTATTTCTGACAGTCTGAGCGTTGCAGAGATGCCCTTGATAATTAAAATTAAGTTAATTAGTAATTAACTAATGACAGGATTATGGATATCTTTAAATATTCTTATTTACCAAAATCGCAAAAGGACAAAAGTCCTACATAACATTTAAAACATTTAAACATGTGTGGACTGTGGGAGAAACTGCAAGGGAAAATCTTGCTGTTTTTGACCGCATGAGTTTCACACCAACCGCTAAGTAGCGCAGCTAACGTTTTAAAGCAAAGGTATAGGTAAATAAAGATTATTGATGCTGACCACCCCACAAATGTGAGTAGTGCCATTTATTAAAGGGGACCCATGAGGAATGTCGTCTTTTCTCACTTATAAATCTTGTCACAATGTTGGATACTTAACATTGTCAAAGCATCATATTCATAAGCCTCTTCTGCTTCAGGCTATACCTTAAATGTGGATAATGCGCTTTGAATCTCTAGAGAAAAAAACAACAATGGAACCTCGATTCACGAACACCTCTATTTGTGTTCTTTTCGGTCTACGAACTTTGAGATTGAGCCAAACATACTTTGGTGTGCCACCAATGTCTCTGTGTGCGGTCACCTCATTCATTTTTTAATTATTTGTTTTAAAAAATTGCCTCTGCAACCATTATGGAGCCATTTTCAAGAGGCAGGCCCCCAACGTCACATGCCGTTTTTATTTTTGATTAGAGTACCACTCTCTGTGGTGACGCTTAAAGCACATGGATTGGCTCAGATGTATGGCAAAAACAAGTCCACACTTGCAACCATTATCAAAAAAGGACGTTTTAATGGTGGCTGACTTTGTCGAAGGAGTTAAATATCTTCGTAAGGACAGAGAGAACGTGCAAGACGATGTAGATAAGCTGTTGCTAGTGTAGCTAAATGAGAAGCATTTCCAAAGTTAGAGAAGGCTTGCCATTTATATGGCGACTTGACTTCCAAAAGTGAGCATGCTGGAACCAGCACGGAACAAAAGTTTAAGGCGAGCCGTGAATGTTTGGAAAAGTTTCAAAAGAGGAGCTGCATGCTGCTTGGACAACGCTGACGTTTCAACTTGGATTTTATCCGTGAAGGGGGATTTCTACCAGCTTTTTAGCTGTGCTAAGACCGGACTTTTTTAGAAGAAGATACCAGACGGGACCTTTCTTACAGCAAAGAAGAATGCAGTACCGGGACACAAGCCGATGCAGGAGCCCCTCACACTGCTAGTTTGTGCTAATGCCAATGCTGGCGGTGGCTGGAACATGTGGAAGGGGACGCTCTGCTTGTTTACCACTCCCAGACTGTTTAACAAATGCCACAAACATTCAAGGACACAAGGTAAAAGGAATGTATTCTTGTTTTATTGTAGCAACATGTTTGGTAACATTTTGAAGTGCACTAAAGGGACTTTTGTGTATGTGCAGACGCATTGAAAGTCAAGCTGGCTGTTTTTGCGATGTTTGAATGAAAAAATTGATTGTTGAGATATTACCCACTTATGTTATTTTGATACATATACAGTGTATATACACATTATATTGTTTTTAAACTGTACATTTTTTAATATAAAATAGGGACTTTTGTTGAGGCTAGAACCAATTATTTATGTTTACATTGCTTCTTATGGGGAAATCTGTTTCACTATACGAACTTTTCGGTCCGCGAACCATGTTCAAAAACCATTTAAGTTTGTTTATCAAGGTTCCACTGTTGATTATGAATATAATTCACTTCGCGTGCCACATGCAGCTTTTTTTAAGGCAGGTCTGAATCAATTGGATAGTTTGCAGGTGTGCCTAATGTTCTGACCGGGTAAATCCATATACTGTTTACGAAGTTTATTTTCGATTGTGTCTGTAAAAAAATATTGGCGATGACTTCAAGATGTATATTCAAACAGTGTACATTTCCAAAAGATAAATTATGATACTTTTGCACACATACTCAAAAAACATGTTATAAAAGTGAGTGTGGAGCAAAATGTACACAGAATTTGCACCAAAGCATATCCAATACATATTATCTCGACCACAACAAAGTGTTTTAAATGTAGATTGAAATCATCATAGGTCCCCTTTACCAGCTGTTTTTTTTACCTGGTGCTAATTAGACAAAGCAAGAATAGTAGTACATAGCAGTGTGCACTGAGTGTTCCATCACCTGTTGATTTTGACCCAGTCATGAGGAACGATGGATGACTGTGAGTTCTTCACCTCAATCAGGAACTGGCAACACAGGAGGCAAAGACGAAAAAGCAACACAGTCATCATCACATCATCCAACACCAAGCTGCATCAACAGGTACCTCCAGTCCCGACACAGTGGTGTAGTCCATGGTGGGGGCCTTGAGTGCCAGTCTGAAGTATTCGCGATGGTTCTGAATCTCCTCTAAAACACTTCGGATCTGATCTTTTCTATCCTGCAGCACTGGGAAGCTGGACAGATCTGAGAACAGCTCAGTTTTATTCCCACACCTGCAACATAAGACAGATCACTCACTTTCCATATTGTCCGGTTTTCCTTTTCTACTTCTTTATACTTACTTGGCCGCTTTTTCATTAAGCACGTTCAGGAAGTCATGGGCTGGCTCCAACAGGTCCGGGACGTCCAGCAGGAGTCCTTGAATCAGCTCAGAGGTTATCTGTGCTCTGATAGCTGGCAGCAGTGCCTGCAGTTGCCGAGCCAAGCGACAAAGGCTGCTAATGATGAGGTAAAACTCCTGTGTTGAGGACTGAAGCACATAAACACTATTTACAATATTTGAAGCATAAAGACACAAAAAATATGAAGCTATTTTTCCAAATACATTTTTAATCCATACCCTTTTCTTTGCATGGATGTTATGCTGAAATTTAACAAGATTAGCACACTAAATTTGGTCTACACTTGATATTGTAGGCAAAATGTAAACACAATGACTAGCATCTAGCATGACAAATCCAATCTACACTTAATATTGTAGCCAAATCCATACCCTTTTCTTTGCATGGATGTTATGCTGAAATTTGACAAGATTAGCACACTAAATTTGGCCTACACTTGATATTGTAAGCAAAATGTAAACACAATGACTCGCATCTAGCATGACAAATCCAATCTACACTTAATATTGTAGCCAAAGCATGTACTTTAAACCCAGAAACAAAGAGAAACATCAACATAACGATATCCTAAATCAAATTACAACACAATATTTTTTTTTATTAAATCACTAACTTGAGGGCAGTCTCCTGTGACACCACCACAAAAGTGTACCAGTGATTGAAAAGTGTGACAATAATCACACAACCAGAAATGTAACTTACAGCAACATAGGAACGGGTGTGCAGCTCAGTGCAAAATGAGCAATAGAATTACCGATCAATTGGGTAAAAAGTAAATTTTGCCAAGCAGATGACAAAGTAAATAGCGTGCAGCTCTCAGTGCAAAAGCTATTGACTAGAAAAAAAAAAATAGGGGATAAAAGCAATAAACAAAATGAATGTTTTAGTGTCTATTATTGGTGTTAAAAGGGTGAACACCTTTACTTTATTTTACTTGTATTAAGTTTAGTAGTAGTAGTAATACAGTGATTACCTATAACCTTGTATGATATCTATGACTTACTAAGTAAATATTGGTAGCCTTTTTTGTGTTATTTCCCCTTTTAATTCATAATTGTATAGTCAAATTTGTTGCAATTATTGCGTTGCCCTCTGTTAATGCGCTGATGTATTATTGTTGCATCTTAAAAAAATTAACGTACCCATAAAATTGTATTTATATTCTTTAAAAATATAAATTTATTATTTTTCTGTCAACCATAATTATCTCTAATAGCTTATCAAGACATGAGGCTGGAGTTCATGTTTTTTTTTTTTTACTTTTTTTTTATTTAGTACATGTTATGTTATCTTTTTCCTTGATCATATTTGAAAAAGTACACAATCTTTTAAAAAAAACATGCTCAGAGTGGTAACTATAGTAATAAAGAAAAAATGGCTCAATCAGCACATTCCGGACATTGAACTACCGGTAATACAATTTTAATGCAACAGCAAGATATGTAATTTTTAAACCATAACTTGGGCAGTGCATTTGATTACTTCAGATCAAAGCTATTGATCTAACACATGGACCACATGGAAATGCCTCTCGGGGAAAAAAGGCTATTGCACTTTATGATTCCCATTAGCGGCATTGCAAGAGAGCTGCGAGTCATGGAGGGTTAATGAGAGTCAACCTGATAATGCTTTCAGGTATGAATCACACGCCGCTGCTTTAAAGGTTCCCTCATGTAAGCAGCCCCTGGCACACAAACCTGGACCATCCCAATTGCATGACCCCCTTCTGTCATTATGTGAGTGGAGCCAGAGAGCTACCGACCATACACAGAGTCCCAGAAATCTACACGTGACCGATATATGTATACTTTCTGTGTGTGTGCGTGCGTGCGTGCGTGCGTGTGTGTGTGTGTGTGTGTGCGTGCGTAATTACATTTCACTATTACACAAGCTGTGATATTTTCAAGAATGGTCAGATGGGAAATGAGACCGTGTTAGACGTCCAGGTACGTGCCACTGGGGCGACTGTCTTTATTTCATAACGCACTTCTTGATTGACAGCCAAGTTAAAGAAAGTTGTCTCGGATGGATAACATGTTCATACAAAATAAAAAAAAGGATGTGCTGTTGTTTCAACTGTTTTTGTGGATTCAAGTGATAACCAGCATGAATGAAGAACATTTGTACACAAACACTGACGTCACCAAATGATTCAAGCAATTGGCTAGTGGAAGGAGTGCCAGCGGCCTTCAAGAGGCTCAAGAGACTCAATACTTTTTAAACCTTTAAAAGCTTTAAAAGAAGTATCATGGTTAGACGTGTCATAGCCAGATGAGACTACAGTAAGAGAATTCAGTGACTAGTAATATAATACAAATTTTCTTTATTCATTTTTTTTTTTAATTTTATTTATTTATTTTTTTAGTACTAATTTTCTAAGCAAAAGAAAATTGTGCAAAAAGTCACAGTATTATGTGAATAAAGTCAAAATATTACAAGAAAAGTGGTAGTTTTATGGAAATAAAGTAGTAATATTACACAAACTAAATCAGAATTATACAAAGGAAAAAGTCATATTTACAAGCTTTTTAAATCCACAAAATAGTAATATTAACAGAAAAAAAGTCCCAATATGTTAATACATTCAAAATATTACAAGAAAAAATGCAGTCATAGTATTAGAATTAGTATAATGTAAGAATAAATTGGGGATATTATACAAAAAATGTTGTGTTATAGGAAACCATAAAACCATGCACGTTACTGTCCATTAATCTCATGTATCTGTCTTTCAAAAAGAGTAGCTTTTATTTATTTATTTGAGTTTTATTTAGGTAATTATACTGTGGAAAATGTATTCGTTACACTTGTATAACAGTTATGAATGTTTGAATATTGGCTTTTAAGTTAATAAAGGTTTCATGATGGTGACAAATAAATTGACTACTTCATTTCCTATGGGATAAATTTGTTTTGAAACATTACATTTTGACGTGAACTACAGCCAATACATGAACTGTGTTTGACTTTGGAGGTTCAACTCTATTTAGACAATTGCTGTTACCTTTTTGTTGTATATGCAGCAAAGTCCTCTCTCCAGATCAGGCAAATGGGTCAGCAGGGATTTTGTGGAATTTAACGTTTGGGAGTCAGAATCAAGGATCTCCTGCACTGCATCCTGCCTCTCCAGGATAGACCTACAAGGTCCGCAAGTGGGAAATTTAGTAAATAAACTTAAAGTAACACTGTCCTTGTGATAATTCCAACTGTACTCATTTGACATAAATGTGTACAGTCCTGCCCTTGTTCTGTCACGAGAATAGACAGAAAAAAACAAGAAAGAAAAGCTTTCCAAAGTCAAAAATAAATAAATCCTAAAGAAATATAATACATTATTTGTTTCATGCATTGTCATGGAATTAAATGGCATAATCTGGGATTTGTTAACATTGAAATCGTGTAGAGGAGCTGCCAGGATAATCTGAGAGCAGTGCTCAATCACATCTTTAATCCCTCAGTCGTGAGCATGAAAAAACACACACACTTGAATAACAATAATATAATGAACTGGAAAAGAGTTGCCACATTAAACCAAGAGGTTTTTTGCCGCATGCGCTAAAGACAATTTAAAGTTATTTCAGAAAAATTATTTTACATTTACAAAAACTTCACATTATATTCTTAATTACATGGGGAGTTTTGGAAATACAGTAGATACCTGCTATTAACTGGGGTTACATTCCGGGATCCGTCACAAATATCGAAAAATAAATTGTCAACATTGTTTACACTCTAAGCTCTATAACATGCATCATATACTCACCAAATTAATTTTGAATAGTAAAATGTATAGGTACTAACTACTAAGGAATGATGATGATTGATAAAAGAACAAATGAAATCCGAGTATAGCCTGGTCTTCAGGCTACTGCAACAACTGCGCTTCAATCTCCCTCTAAATCGACTAGAAGTGGTACACAGCTCTGCTAGTCTGAAATGATGCAGATGTTGCTCCAATGCCAGATCAACATAATCCAGACTGATTATCGTTTGTAATTCCAGTCATATCTTCCAAACTTCTGTTAATTTTTGCTTAACTCACTACTGGCCGGAAGTAAACAAAGATGATTGTCGAAAGATACAGTAGTATCTTGGCCGCAGCCACAGAGGGCATCACCATTTTATACTGACATTGTTTTATACATGTATGATGTACCTTACATTTTTTTACTAACGTGTATCCAATTTAGGGTAAAATTTGACTTTTTACAAAAAAAAGTGAAGTAAAGTTAAAAAAAAACAATAGGAAACCTGTGAATATGCAGGGCCACGAATGCTGAGTCTCTTGGCTCTAAGCGAAGGCAGTCGCATCCCCTCCCTCTCTGTTTCTGCCTGCTTGCCTCTTTGTCTTGTCCTGTACAGTCTATACTTTAAGAGCCTCTCTTTCTGCACTGATCTCTGAAATCTAAACATTAAACATGGAATTGATAAACTGGACTCTCAAATCAATTGACAAAATCTTCTCGACAAGGAGCAGAAGTTAGGTGGAACCTGCCTGTCCTGACGGAACGGGACATGTGGGAAAAAAGGCCAGTCTTGTGCCCCTCAGAGCTTTCCGTCAAGGACATGGAAAATATTCGAAAGACGATGGCAGCGGTTCAAGGAGCCCAAAGGCTGCTCGTCGCGATGGACGCATGGGTTGGGCAGTGGGAACACAGACTCTGGCAATCTCAGTATTGAATCGTAAACTGGATAACATTATGTAGGGGCTTTCTGAAATGCAAAGATTGATCAACTCGAGAGCCAGAATGGATAGTTAAGATCGGACAAGCCATTGAAATGTGTCTGCTCGCTTGGAAAACAACATCGCTTATTTACAATTCGGCTCCCTTAAATGGCTTTAGCAAAGGCTGTGCTGTAAATATCCTAGGAGACATCACAATGATAGCCACTCTGAAAGTTCTCCCTCCAACAACACCTAGAGAGTTAACCTGTGTTTGCTGTGCCTGCAGAGCGACACCAGGCCTATTGACTTAACAACACACACACACCATGGGCTGCACAATTGCACACACATCCCCACGCCTTTGCCACCGCTTAAAGGCCTACTGAAATGCGATTTTCTTATTCAAACGGGGATAGCAGGTCCATTCTATGTGTCATACTTGATCATTCCGCGATATTGCCATATTTTTGCTGAAAGGATTTAGTAGAGAACATCGACGATAAAGTTCGCAACTTTTGGTTGCTGATAAAAAAGCCTTGACTGTACCGGAAGTAGCAGACGAGTAGCGTGACGTCACAGGTTGTGGAGCTCCTCACATCTGCACATTGTTTACAATCATGGCCACCAGAAGCGAAAGCGATTCGGACCGCGAAAGCGATTCGGACCGCGAAAGCGATTCGGACCGCGAAAGCGATTCGGACCGAGAAAGCGACGATTTCCCCATTAATTTGAGCGAGGATGAAAGATTTGTGGATGAGGAAAGTGAGAGTGAAGGACTAGAGGGCAGTGGGAGCGATTCAGATAGGGAAGATGCTATGAGAGGCGAGTGGGACCTGATATTCAGCTAGGAATGACTAAAACAGTAAATAAACACAAGACATATAAACTCTATTAGCCACAACACAACCAGGCTTATATTTAATATGCACAAATTAATACCGCATAACAAACACCTCCCCCCTCCCGTCCATATAACCCGCCAATACAACTCAAACACCTGCACAACACACTCAATCCCACAGCCCAAAGCACCGTTCACCTCCCCAAAGTTCATACAGCACATATATTTCCCCAAAGTCCCCAAAGTTACATACGTGACATGTACATAGCGGCACGCACGTACGGGCAAGCGATCAAATGTTTGGAAGCGTACTCACGGTACCGCGTCTGCGCATCCAACTCAAAGTCGTCCTGGTAAGAGTCTCTGTTGTCCCAGTTCTCCATGTTTTCCCAGTTCTCCACAGGCCAATGGTAAAGCTTGACTGTCATCTTCCGGGAATGTAAACAATGAAACACCGGCTGTGTTTGTGTTGTTGCCACAGCTGGCCGCAATACACCGTTTCCCACCTACAGCTTTCTTCTTTGCTGTCTCCATTGTTCATTGAACAAATTGCAAAAGATTCACCAACACAGATGTCCAAAATACTGTGGAATTTTGCAATGAAAACAGACGATTTAATAGCTGGCCACCATTCTGTCCCAAAATGTCCTCTACAATCCGTGACGTCACGCGCTGACGTCATCATACCAAGATGTTTTCAGCAGGATATTTCGCGCAAAATTTAAAATTACACTTTAGTAAGCTAATCCGGCCGTATTGGCATGTGTTGCAACGTTAAGATTGATTTCATCATTGATATATAAACTATCAGACTGCGTGGTCGGTAGTAGTGGGTTTCAGTAGGCCTTTAAGTCCTTAGGGCTGATGAACGGCTGGAGTAGTGCCAGAAGTGCCGCAGCTTCGGCAATGGATCCCCCCCAACCAACCCCATAAGAGCCCAGTATGAGATTTACTTTTTTTTACTCATACCAATCCCCGCGTCCACCTTTTTCTCATCTTTTACGGGGCGCCGTAAGTGGGCACCCTGTACAATGTGTGTCTGCTCTTGAACGGGTTTGTGCTGAAAATGATATTTCGTTGTACTTGTCAATGACAATAAAATGTTGAAGAGGTTCATTTAGCCTACGAATGTGTATTTATAAATGGTTGATTTATATAGGCAAGTAACTAGCCTATATAAATCAACCATTTATAAACAATGACAATAAAGTTCCTTCCCTATTTCCTTCCAATAGACAAGGATCCACCGTTGTCGAAACTTGACACTTGCTAGAGAAATTTAAATACATTTTAATACTGTGTGATTTGTACTTTAATAAGTGTCTTTTGCTTAGGCACTTCCCGATGGGAAGTAGTGTGTATTGCAGTGAGGGATGCAACAGGTAGGGTAGAATTAAATTTTTATGAAATTCCCTGCAATGTGTTAATTTTATTGTCATTAATTCCTGTGTATATTTTTTGTGTTTTTTACCCACAAAATGGGAATAAAAGGTTTTAAAAAACTGGTGCGACAACTCTTCAACTCACCGTATGTTTGTGAGCGGCTGGGTCACCCACTTCCTCATCAACCTCCTCCCAAACGGAGAAAGAGTGTGATCCAACACCCACAGCAGACTGCCCCTCACATCCCCATCTGTCTGTTATTGAACATATAACACAAGAGAGAGTATGTAATACATGTTATCTAACACATTGAACAATACTACAATAGGATAGTTTCTGGTTAGTTGTGGACGTTTTAAAGAGAAAAAGGGTAAATCATGAATGATGTGTGCACAGGATGTCTTCCTGCCTGACATCCCTGCGCCCCACAGGAGTGGTGCTGAACCTTTGAGCCGTCGCCCACGCAAGCCTAACTTGTCACTGAACAATTCGATGGGAACGATTTAAGTCAAGCGTTAAATCTTTACAGGCCTGCTGTGCAGAGACGGCTTTAGCAAACAAGTTGCATTTGTTGTTCATGTGCACAACCCTACTATACCTACTTGTCGGTGCAAGAGAATATAAAATGCATACAAATCGTACATACAGCCTGATCGGCTTGGATACGACAATAATACTACAAAAAACTTTGAATGTAGATATATGCTTAATGCGCAATCTGAAACAGATCTGAATTAAAATTGGCAGCTTCTGACTTTGCATGCACACAGAACATTTTGCTTGAAATCTATAAAATCTCCCTGTCCGCGTAATAGCATTATGGGTGCTGGAAAGCTGTTCCCAGTGTGAAAACATACTTGTTGTTTTCACTTTCAAGTTTTAAATGCAGAAGTCTAATTTAGGTGTATACAGTACAAGATTAATGGCCAGCATGACAGTAAAATTTTCTAAATTAAATGTTGATTGTGTAATATATATTCTAATTGTCCTTATGTGTAAGGAAGATAAAAATGTAAATTCTTATGGAAAAAAAAATATACGGTTTTCGTACTATTTGTTCTTGGTAATACTTTTTAGAATGGATTACTAACAAAAACAGAGGCACCACTGTACTTGATTTGTTGAGAATTAAATATTGAGTGAAACATGCACAACATAAATACCCAAATATATAATGGTGAAAAGGGAAAAGTTAAAATAAATAAATACCTGATTGTTGAGGATTTCTAAGTTTTTAAGGGTGGCTGCATTGAGTATCATCCCCTCCGACTCACAACTCAGACGTTGGAAGGAGCTGCATAAGAGAAAACCATTGTATCATATAGCAGCGGCAACACAACATTGCTGAATACAGTGGTTGCCAAGTGTGTCCTCGGTCCTCAGTTTGGGTTGCTTCACATCCTCAAAGTGGTTAATTTGACCTGTGCAATGTGAACACAAAGTGGTACCCTTTGAAGGTGTACAGTGCATCCGGAAAGTATTCACGGCGCTTCACTTTTTCCACATTTTGTTATGTTACAGCCTTATTTCAAAATTCAATATATTCATTTTTGTCATCAACATTTTAGGAGACAATACCCCATAGTGACAATGTAAAAAGTATATATTTTTTTAATTTTGCAAATGTATTAAACATTAAACAAATTCAAAAAAACATGTACACATTCACAGCTTTTGCTCAAAACTTTGTTGATGCACCTTTGGCAGCAATTATAGTCTCAAGTATTTTTGTATACGATGCCACAAACTTGGCACACCTATCTTTGGACAGTTTTGCTCATTTTTCCTTGCCTATTCCTCTTTGCAGCACCTCTCAAGCTCCATCAGGTTGGATGGGAAGCATCGGTTTTCATCTAGGATGTCTTCATACATTGATGCAATCATCTTTCTCTCAATCCTGACTAGTCTCCCAGTTCCTGTCGCTGAAAAACATCCCCACAGCATGATGCTGCCACCACCATGCTTCCCTGTAGGGATGGTATTGGCCTGGTGATGCCTGGTTTCCTCCAAACATGATGCCTGGCATTCATGCCAAAGAGTTCAATATTTGTCTCATCAGAACAGAGAATTTTATTTTTTCATGGTCTGGGGTCTTTCAGGCGTATTTTGGCAAATTTTTTTACTAGAATTGCCTTCCGTCTGGTCACTATGCCATACAGGCCCGTTTGGTGGATCGTTGCACAGATGGTTGTCCTTCTGAAAGGTTCTCCTCTCTCCACAGAGGAATGCTGTAGCTCTGACAAGAGTGACCACAAGGTTTTTGGTCATCTTCCTGACTAAACTAAGTTGAATGCAGCAATGTACATCCTGGATGAAAACCAACGCTTCCCATCCAACCTGATGGAGCTTGAGAGGTGCTGCAAAGAGGAATGGGCAATGAGGAATGGGTGAAACTGCCCAAAGATAGGTGTGCCAAGCTTGTGGCATCGTATTCAAAGACTTTAGGCTGTAATTGCTGCCAATGATGCATCAACAAAGTATTGCGCAAAAGCTGTGAGTACTTATGTACATGTGATTTACATTTTTTGTATCTTTATTCAAACATGAATTTATTCAATTTTGGAATAAGGTTGCAACATAACAAAATGTGGAAAAAGTGAAGCTCTGCCAAAACTTTCCGGATGCACTGAACATTACCTAAAATGCTATCAGACCAAAATTGGACAAGAAAACATGGTCCCCTTTCACAAAAACTGGTAATCAAGCCCGATAAGACCCTCAACATGTGTGTACACAGTCCATGTAATTACAAAGCAATTGTATTCATTTAACCTGTGTAGTCTTTTGGAAGGGTTTGAGTGTGTGTGGACTCTACCTTTCACTCCTAAGCACTCTCTCCAAGCTAAACTCTTGAAGGTACTGGATGAGAGGTCCCAAACAGCAGATTACTGGGCTTTCCAGGGACACCACACTGGATAGAGAGTGACAGCCTGGAGGACACAAAGCTTACACTGTTTGGAAAATATCTGGGTGAAAAAACTTGCACAAAAAAATCATCGTATCAAAACTTCATCAACTCTAAGAGTTCAGCTCTGTAAGCATTGACAAAATTAACTCCGCAAGTTCTTTTTATGTGCTTTTTGTAATTCCGCCACAGAAATGTACCAATGATGAAAACAGGAAAAGTGTGATGATGACCATAAGAGCAAAAATGATCCCTAAAATGTAATGTAAGGCGGTAAAACTCGTCTTTGTCCTGGCTACTAAGTATGTTGATATGATCAATTAAAAAAAAATGTAATGCACATCGCAAAGTCAGTGTTATGTCTGGTGTCCGGCAACATCAAAATGTAAATCCTTTTTTTTTTAGATAATATTACTTAACAATAATTTACTAGTGATTAAGTTAATTTTACACAGTTAAGAATGTTGAAATTTAAATGTAACTTAAACATTGTCTGTACAGTTAATACAAGTACAGATTATGTATGGGAAAATGAGGGAACAAAGCATTTTTGATCAATTTGAAGTTCAACCAGCCTTTGTGGTCAACTTTTTTTAAAGTTAAATTCCCAACGATAGTCTCACACACACACTCGGTGTGGTGAAATTATCCTCTGCATTTGACCCATCCCCATGTTCAACCCCTGGGAGGTGAGGGCAGCAGTGAGCAGCAGTGGTTTTAGCAACAAAAAAAAGAAAAAAAAGTAGTTGTATTAATGCCAAAGCTTAACACACCGGCAGACACACCTTCAACCTGGTTGTGGCAATAGAATTCAGTGACTATGTTCATTGCAGAGGCAAACTCAAAGCAGGCGCTGTCCCTCTTCTCAACTCGCACTTTGTCGTCAGCTTTAGCACTGGAGAGAAACAACAGAAATACACATTTTCTACTCGAGGAAAATAAAAAGACAACCCTGTAACCATCTTTTCTTTCTGCACGCATACACACACTGCATCCCATCTCCCCCTTGCTCCATTCAGCTGCGCTGCAATGCTGCTTTCAAGGACTCGCTGGGTTTGTCTGATCTTTTGTTGCCAGGGCAACCAAGGCAAGCACGTGCCTTAAGGATGTCGTTTTCTTTTATCCATCTCTTAATACACACACACGGACTGTGGTTCATCACTTCCACCGCTGGTCAGACTCGGTGCAACAATGTTATTATTCCAGTAACATTCATAAATGATTTAACCAGTCACCCCTAACTAAATTATGAATTTGTATTGATGCAGAGAAAGTGAAGCACTTCTAGCAAACATAAAACCAGCTGAAAAATGTCTCAAGTCGGGGTCACAGGATATTTAGCTAATTATTTCCGTTATTATTTCCCTTACACTCATGAAATAAATAAGCATTATGCCTCAGCAGACTGTCGCTATTTGTGCAGGTAGTAAGCGTTGCACGAAGACTGATAATGTCAAGGAATTACCAAAGAGATTTCTCTAAATCCCTGATGTCAATACGGATGTTTAATTTCCTGTCAATCACCTTAGTGACCTAATTTAACATACAGTTTACAGAATATTTTGCTTTTTAAGAGCATTCTGATAACTGCCATTCGAACATGCTTACAAAGTTACATCAGAATATGTTGTTTACAGGTCACCATTCAACATGTCCGAATGGCAATAGGAAGAAGCAAAGCTTATTTACTCATAACCCTTCTTCATATCAGTTGTTACAATAAGTTATTTCACGTCCTGTGCTCAAAATGCACTGATCACAAAAAGGCTTGGAACATCAGGCTTCAGTTAAACCCAAATGAAGCCAAAATGCACCATGACTTTCGCAGGCGAACCTAACCTGGCACCAGCAAACCCCTGAGCACACACGTCCTGACGTCCAATCTCCCACCACTCCCGCAGAACTGGCCACCCTACAATTCAGATTTAAATAAAAAGCCAAGACGTGTGAGGCATATAAGATAAGGTATATTTTCCTTTTAAATAAAGTCTGAAAGAAACGGGCAATTTTAGGATCCTGATCTAGAGATTTTTGAACATTGTCACCTTCTTATAATAATGTTCTCAGTCATTTTTGACAAAAGAATCACCTAAGCCAGCTGTTCTTTCATGAAGAGCTGACTTAAGTGTAAAATAATTCTAAAAAAAATGACTTTGACCATTATATTAGGAAGGTGACGACCTGTCATGTAAACCAACAGGTGGCGGCAAAATGACTTATATACAAGCGAGTCCGAGCTTTTCTTCTTGTCACTCACGCATTCTGGTGACCTGGAAAGATAAAGCCACGACACAAAGACCCACTGAAAAAGTGTTCTAAAATTCAACGAGGTAACAAAGGAGTTTTTTTCTCCAAAATTAGGTCTTGAAAATGAGTTGTCTTATACTCTGTTTAATATAGTAATATCTGTCTCTAAAGTATTTTGTGCCTTCTTTGTGACATTTGTAGGTAAAATATACACTTCAATAAATAAAATAAATACCCTCCCAATCTAATGCAATACATGACAAGCGCTGGATCAAACATTCTGCCTCTGCAAAGATAATAATGCTCAGTTTGTTATCTTATGTATTAAGTAAAAATACTATTGGGATCACATATTTTGCAGTGGTGTAAAAGTGCATTGCATCATACAAAGAGCTATTTTTAATATTTTGGCTGTTAAGTTACATGAGGAGGCACTACATTATAAATAGCTGTCAGTACAATGCAGTGTATTTTCTTAAACTACCACCACAGACATATTGTTGAAAATAATACCTCTTTGCAAGATGTGAGCATTATTAAACCTGTAAAGGCCTTTTTTTTATACAGTGATTGTAGTACAGATGTCCCTAATTTTGTGGCCAATTTTTGTCAATCAGCACTATAGACTCCTTCAGGAGGGACAGAAAGAGATGCAGCTATGATTGTACTGATCCTTCAAAAGTAAGCTGGGATATTGAAGTGTTTAACAGATTAGGACATTTAATAAAAGCTAAGTTAGTTTAGTTTGCGGCTGTAGACTGTGGGAGAATATTACTGCCTTCTCATCCTCACAGGAGTCACTTATCAACTTGAAAAAAAAACTTTGGGGAATTAAGGATGTAACAGCCTCATCCAATGATCTTTTTAAAATGTGCTCAAATTCTGCTCATGACTGCAGGCTAAAGCCGCTAACATTGCACCGTGCTACCAACGAACCAACCTCAGTGGGACTCATTACCTGTCTCTCTGTGGACACACAAGTCTGTTGCTAGGGGCTCTGTGTCACCCTTTGGCCCTGGAGAGGCCCGGTTTGCCAAGTCAGCTGAATGATGAACCATACGTGATCGATTTATGTATTTATTTTAAAGTGCGCTAATTACATCAGCAAAGAGTGACAACACTCTGTAACAGGTAAAAATAAATTGATTACAATACATTTAAATGAGATGGTTGAGGAAAAAACAATTTATATTATTAAATGGATGGATGGATTATTAAAATGTAACTCATGATCAGTTTTTTTATATATATTGATTGCTTTAATTTTGGAATTAATTCAAAATATTTAAATTTTAACTTATTTTTAATTTGATCAGTCTTGGACTGTTCTAAACTTCCTTTTAAATGCCAGTGTTGTTTTGAGCAGAATACTGCAACCTGGGTCTACTGTAGCTCAGCTTGCCAAAGCTGACGTAATGTTATCATTCTCTAGACAGCAAAATGGTGGAGATTGACTCAACAGCACCTTTGCTGGCTGGAGTCAAATAGTGCACTCAAATAAAACACCCAAACAAATAACATAAATAATAAAGAAAAACAAATTAGGGTGAAGAATGGCAAATATGCAACATGAAGGAAGCAACAGATGTGGGAGAAAGCTATAGGCATCCTTCCATTTATCCAATCACCCTTATCTAATCTCACTTCACTCCCTCCCACTCTGTCATTTTAATTTTCATTTCTACATAACGCAGTAAGAGGCAGACCCCAGAGGGAGTCGGTCGGCTCAACTGGTGGGAAGATGTTCTATGCAGACTGTCAGTGCAAAAAGTTTGTGTTTTCGTATGGTGACATTAGTAGGAAGTGTGGGTGAGTGTATTGGAATAAATAAGGAAAGATAACCTTATTAAGGATTTTTTTTTTCTCCAAACTAAACATTTGAAATGATTATACTTCATTCTAAATGTATAGAAAAGTGTATAGTACTGTTCTGACTCACTTTTCACAAATAATGCCAATAATGTAAATATATTATTTTCTATAATGGCTTTTCATAAACATAACAGAAAAAAAGGTTCATTGAAAAGTAAAGAAGCATCATAAAGAACACTCTGTGGTGCACTAAATAGGTCCACATTGCCTCCTAGTGGCTACCTGGCATTAGTGATGCTCTGCAAGAGTCTGTGAGTTGGCTCCGAGAGGTCCGAGGGCACCAAGATCTCCACAGGGTTGATCTTCAAGACACGGCTCTCAAGTTCCGAGCGAGACTGACCATCGATGAAAGAGTCCAGCAGGACATCTCCCGTGATGGGCTGAACTGCCTGCAGCACGTATGAAATACACACTCAGCCACTACATTACTGGTACATTCGACAAACTAACGGGATTTAAAAATAATAATAAAAAATAGAAATAAGACATTTAAGGGGGATATGTGTAAAATAATGTAAATAAACGATTAAAGTATACGTTAGTTGACACCAGGAAACTTCTGTTGCATCATAAGGAAAATGTCTACATTATAAAACCAAAAACGTCAGAAAAAACTTGTAATCTTACAAGAATAAAGTTGAATATTTAAGAAAAAAGTTATTTTAAAGAAATGTCCAAAACAATGTTAAAAAAAACTGTAATCTCATTAGAATTAATGTTTTTTTTTTTATGTAATTTAATTTAAAAAAAGCTTTTAGAAAAAAAATATTCATAATGTCACCCTCTTAAAATCAGGGCCCAAGTCATTTTTTGACAAATAAATGCATAAACCATTTCAGCGTGAACTTATTTTTGGATGTAGACAAAGACAAAATCATTCCAGTAAGATTTATTACAGTCCTTTTTGGCACCTGTGGCTTCATTTCTGCATAATATGACTTGGACAAACAATCAGTGTCTGAGAATGAAACTCACCACTAGTCCCACAGTGAGCTGCTTCTTCAACGTGTTCCAGTTCTCACTGACACACAACAGGAAGCTGTCAGGAGGTTCCAACACTGTATCATGACCACCACCCTCCTCATGATCATCCAGTCTGCAGACTGGGTTTACATCTCAAGAGGCTGTTGAGGATAATGCTGGAGAGAATGCTACAAACACACATAATAATACTGGTCATTTGAGGCCATTAAGAATTTTAAAGGATACCCTCCCCCACAAGTGTGGACTTGGTGTACAGCGCACTGAGCTGCCGAGTGAACAGAGCATTCTTATTGGCCCCTGATGCTTTGATGGCGGATGTCTCAGTCTGCTTGACAACACCCACCTACACAGGAAAAGACAACGTACAGTAATATGTATTATAAATCTTTCTTGTCTTTAAAGGGAAACTGCCTTTTTTTCGGAAATGTCTATCATTCACAATCCTTATGTAAGACAAGAACACAAATGCTTTTGTTTTTTTATGCATTCTTACGCCAGCACTAACGCTAGCAAAAGTCAGCTAACAATTGAAGTAAAGGGGTTCACTCTATTTTCGCCTATCAAGTGCTCTAAAAACAATAATAAGCCTCCATCATCGTTTTACATACACGCTGTAAGTACCGTATTTTTCGGAGTATAAGTCGCACCGGAGTATAAGTCGCACCTGCCGAAAATGCATAATAAAGAAGGAAAAAAACATATATAAGTTGCAGTGGAGCCCGGCCAAACTATGAAAAAAACTGCGACTTATAGTCAGAAAAATGTGGTATATATGTAACATAGTAACAGGCACATTCATTATAACATGACGTATTTCCTATTTTGCACATTTTAAGCACACGGCGGCGTATTCATTTCAGAGACGCATCACGGCGTTCGCTTTTTCCCTTCTACAACAACAACAACAACAACAATACTATTCATGGCAGATTTCATGAGAGACAACAATGAGTACTGTGGGACAAATGATGATCCAGAACCTTATATTTTTTAGACTTAATATACAGAGGATAATCTACAAGTTTTAAAGGCTGGGTGCTAAGCAGATCTAGCTTTAGTGAAACACTAAGCATCATGCAGCACTATTGCTTGGATTTACATGACGTCATGTCCGGCTCATTAAATAGGTGTGGTGGTCAAGCCAGAGTCTGTTCTCAATAAGTGCTCGGCGCCATTTAGC
This sequence comes from Nerophis lumbriciformis, assembly GCF_033978685.3. NCBI lineage: Eukaryota > Metazoa > Chordata > Actinopteri > Syngnathiformes > Syngnathidae > Nerophis > Nerophis lumbriciformis. The sequence continues at coordinate 8,538,105 of NC_084580.2, forward strand.
CTTTCTCAAAGAAAAATTGTGTTGTTTTCACCTGTACGATCGGTTCAAATCGCGTAAAGTATAAACATTTCTTCAGAGTTCCTCAAGAAATTATCAAAAAGGGCAAAAAAGTGCAAGACTTTATGAAACAACGACAAGAAAAGCAGCTCACACTGTAGTCCGAAGAAGCAGAGTTGAACATTGCACGAGTTTGCAGTGATCACTTCGTAAAAAGTTTGTTTGATATACTTTTAATGTTTAGTATTTACCATATAAGTATTATCCTGATATCACTTGTATTTCTTAAAACACATTTTTGCTACCAGTGTTTCGTAAAGCACCAACCCAGCGAGTCTAAATAAAAGAAAGAAAATGTGAGAAAAACCTAAAAAAAGCTTTTACCAAAGGCAGCAATCATTAATGAAGCTTTCATCACATACACAACGTTGAGATCTATAGTTATGTTTTGATAAAGACAGGGAATAACACGCGTACTCGTAAACGACGCGTGCAACAACAAGGCAACAAACATGGCTGCAGACACAAAGTTAAATCATAAAATACAACCCTACCCGAGCAAACACGATGCATATTTATCTGAGAGAGTCTAAAAAAACTATGTCCTTGACCCCAGCCATCCACAAAGAAGTTGTAGGCCTCCATGCTTTTCCAAGTTGTCATCTGGTTTCTCGTGTAGAATGACGTCTGGAGCACAAGATAGTTCAATATGTCGGAGAGACTGATTACACTTGATATGACTTGAGAAATCTCTAAGTATAGGGATCTATTCCATTGCTAAGTTTTATTTTTTGCAGGAAGCTTTTGGCCCCTTGCCTACTCAGAGAGTTTGTGTGCTGCTTGCTGCACAACAGCCATCTAGCCTTGGCTGTTTTTTACTTCCGGGAAGAAGTCACGTGACAGAAAACAAGCAATTGCTAAGTGCTGAGCAAGATATACAAACTACGAACATAATAAAACAATCACGCGGCACTGTTTCCATGTGTCATCTCCAATAAAACTTTCTTTGTTTCTTTCATTGAACAAAAAAAGCAGAGTCTACCACGTCAAATTCCTTGTGTGTTAAACAAAACTGGCCAATAAAGCTGATTCTAATTCTGCTCTCAGTGGCATGCCGACTAATGGGATGTTCATATCTTCCCGTTTAGATGAAGAATTAATCATAATCCTCTCATAGGTTAAGGAAAATTTTAAAAAGCTTCTTTTCGTGTCTTTTTCGCCATCTCCGGGTATAAGTTGGATGTCAAAGTTGACCAACTTCTCGGTTTATGGCTACATCCTTCTACTATACAAGTGAGAGACCTGATTTATAATCTAGAATTAACTTTTAGCAACTCAAAGGCAATGCAGCAGCTGAAGTTGAGTACCGGTATGTTAATAGCTGCATAAAAGTTAGTTAACTCTCTGTGATCATTGCACCGCTAAAAGGAGTCCTCTATTGTTAGGACTTACAACAACAATATCGCTAATACTTGGTTAATATGCAGGTCACGACATGTATACGTAGCAATGTTGGCTGTTTTTGAATGTTTTTAAAGGCCTACTGAAATGCGATTTTCTTATTTTAACGGGGATAGCAGGTCCAATCTATGTGTCATACTTGATCATTTCGCGATATTGCCATATTTTTGCTGAAAGAATTTAGTAGAGAACATCGACGATAAAGTTCGCAACTTTTGGTCGCTAATAAAAAAAGCCTTGCCTGTACCGGAAGTAGCAGACGAGTAACGTGACGTCACAGGTTGTGGAGCTCCTTACATCTGCACATTGTTTACAATCATGGCCACCAGCAGCGAGAGCGATTCGGACCGAGAAAGCGACGATTTCCCCATTAATTTGAGCGAGGATGAAAGATTTGTGGATGAGGAAAGTGAGAGTGAAGGACTAGAGGGCAGTGGGAGCGATTCAGATAGGGAAGATGCTGTGAGAGGCGGGTGGGACCTGATATTCAGCTGGGAATGACTAAAACAGTAAATAAACACTAGACATATATATACTCTATTAGCCACAACACAACCAGACTTATATTTAATATGCCACAAATTAATACCGCATAACAAACACCTCCCCCCTCCCGTCCATATAACCCGCCAATACGACTCAAACACCTGCACAACACACTCAATCCCACAGCCCAAAGTACCGTTCACCTCCCCAAAGTTCAGACAGCACATATATTTCCCCAAAGTCCCCAAAGTTACGTACGTGACATGCACATAGCGGCACGCACGTACGGGCAAGCGATCAAATGTTTGGAAGCGTACTCACGGTACCGTGTCTGCGTATCCAACTCAAAGTCCTCCTGGTAAGAGTCTCTGTTGTCCCAGTTCTCCACAGGCCAATGGTAAAGATTGACTGTCATCTTTCGGGAATGTAAACAATGAAACACCGGCAGTGTTTGTGTTGCTGAAGTCGGCCGCAATACAACGCTTCCCTCCTACAGCTTTCTTCTTTGCTGTCTCCATTGTTTATTGAACAAATTGCAAAAGATTCACCAACACAGATGTCCAGAATACTGTGGAATTTTGCGATGAAAACAGACGACTAAATAGCTGGCCCACATGCTGTCTCAAAATGTCCTCTACAATCCGCGACGTCACGCGCTGACGTCATCATACCGAGACGTTTTCAGCAGGATATGTCGCGCGAAATTTAAAATTGCACTTTAGTAAACTAACCCGGCCGTATTGGCATGTGTTGCAATGTTAAGATTTCATCTTTGATGTATAAACTATCAGACTGCGTGGTCGGTAGTAGTTGGTTTCAGTAGGCCTTTAAAGGGGTTTATGGCGGCAAAAATCCAATGACCTCCATTGTCAGCGGACTTATGCTAGTGTTTGTTTACAAGCGCCAATCTGCAAATGTTGCCCTCTTCTTAGGATTTGTCGTCTCCATCATTCTTTGACAGTCTTTTAAAGGGGTCATATGATGGGTTTTTTCTATTTTCAAAACACTGCCTTGTGGTCTACATTAGATGTAATGGTATTTTTTTAGCCCAAATTCTGCATAGGTTATGTTTTACAGACCATCTTCAAACCACTTTCTGACCATCTCTTAGGATGTAACATTTTGTGGACGATCTTAGCTCTTATTTCACGGGCCTCCACTTCGACAGCATCTTCTCCACGTCATCCATGTTGTAGTTTTTAGTGCTTCCATGTGGAGCCTACTGACACATTTTTGTTAAAACCATACGCTACTTTGTATTAGCAATGGAAACAGCGGAGGATGCCTGTGCATGTATGAGCCGGTCTGCCCCACATCAATAGGATAGAGAAAAATAAGGAACTCGCACAAAGCTCTTTGGGTAATCCTCTACCATATATAGAGATATCCGCTGACATCACATGTTGGAAAAACGTCACAAGTTGCGCAAATTCTAAATGGCTTGGTTGTAGGAAGGAAGGCAAGATTGTTTTATAAATATCTCCGCAATGCCTCCATGGCTTGATTTTAAATTTTCGGGACTTATGCAGATCCCAAATACACAACATAGGTAAAAAAAAAGTTTGTTTTGCATAAGAGGTCCCTTCTAAAGCATCACCATATTCATGAGCTAATTAGCATGACCATTTATAGATAAATGATTGTGGAAAGAGTAGTGGGAGGACCCCAGGTTGGAGCGCTTGTGCGCAAATTTCATTCCAGGTGAGACGCCGTATGAGTGCGTGCAGCATGATTCTATAGCTCTAGTGTGTGTATGTTTGTGCGTGAAAGAAGGGAAAGCTCTTGCTCGCTTGAAATAAGTTGTTTGGCACCACCTCCTGGTACCCCAGCTCCAAAACCCTCAAATCAAGACTCTAAACATCCCAGAACAAGCTAGTCAGGTTACTTCTAGACCACCAGCCCAGATCACACCTCACTCCAACCCACTTCTCCAAAGTGGGCTGGCTCAGGGTGGAGGACAGAGTAAAACAACTTGCACTGAGACTTGTCTCTAAAATTCGCTACACCTCCCTGTTACCGAAGTACATGTCAAACTACTTCCAGAACGTAAATGACCGCCATAACCACAACACCAGGGGGAGCTCCACAAACCACGTCAAACCCAGATTCCGATTTAACAAAGGTCTTAACTCATTCTCCGTCTATGCCATATCAATATGGAATGCACTCCCAACAGGTGTAAAAGAAAGTGTATCTCTATCCTCCTTCAAAACCGCACTAAAAGAACACCTCCAGGCAGCTACAACCCGAATCTAACCCCCTCCCCCCACCACATCCCACCTCCCCGGATTGTAAATATCCATCCATCCATTTTCTACCGCTAGGCCGTTTTTTGGGGGGGGGGTCGCGGGGGGTGCTGGAGCCTATCTCAGCTGCATTCGGGCGGAAGGCGGTGTACACCCTGGACAAGTCGCCACCTCATCGCAGGGCCAACACAGATAGACAGACAACATTCACACTCACATTCACACAATAGGGCCAATTTAGTGTTGCCAATCAACCTATCCCCAGATGCATGTCTTTGGAGGTGGTAGGAAGCCGGAGTACCCGGAGGAAACCCACGCAGTCACGGGGAGAACATGCAAACTCCACACAGAAAGATCCTGAGCCCGGGATTGAACTCAGGACTACTCAGGACCTTCGTATTGTGAGGCACATGCACTAACCCCTGTACCACCGTGCTGCCCGGATTGTAAATAATCAAATGTATATACTTGTTCTTATGCTTTCTGAGCTCACTATGTTCACCGCTCGCTGTACATATCCTACGAAGTGAGACCTACACTGTTTCAATGTCCATTTCTCAGATGATATAATTGTTGATGACTGAAGTATACTGATAGCAACCCAACCCAACCCCCTCCACATCCCACCCCCCGGATTGTAAATAATGTAAATAATTCAATGTATATACTCTGATCATTAACTTGTGTGATGACTGTATTATGCTGATAGTATAGATTTGTACCATGAATTGATTAATGTGGACCCCGACTTAAACAAGTTGAAAAACTTATTCGGGTGTTACCATTTAGTGGTCAATTGTACGGAATATGTACTGTACTGTGCAATCTACTAATAAAAGTTTCAATCAATCAATCAATCGGTTGTGTCTATATAAATCTGTATAAACTGAAGACCCAATATTAAAGGCTCTATTTTTCAGGGGAAAAAAATACTGTGCAATTGTTCCTGTGTGTGACAGTAACTCTTTCAGTACCTTGTGGCCATGAGACACCAGTCGTCGGACGTGAACAAACAAACGGTGTGTAGGGATGCTGCAGGTCATGAAGTTATGGTCCAGATGACAGGTGATGTTCAACTCCTTTGCTGCAATCTAACAACAAACATTTGTAACCATCGCAATACACCTGCATATACAGTATATAATAGTAAACGACTCCTCACCTCAGCATCGTCTCCAAAGAACCTGTACTTGTATCCACACTCCACAGCCAACAAGGCGTTCTTGTGCTGCTGTTTCAGCTGGATCACCTGTTGCTCCAGAGGTGTGTAAACACTCTTGGTGCGTCTTGATGCGGCGCCACCGTCTGATGGGGGACTGAGTTCTGTGGCCCTTTTTCCAGCAGCCCCTCTTTTGTCAACTGGCTTGGCAAACTGGGAGAAGCACAACATCTGCAAATGAAAGGATTGTAACTGACTAGATTTTATGCATAATAAATAAAAAACAACAATCAACATACTATGTATATGTGTGTGTGTGTGTGTATATATATATATATATATATATATATATATATATATATATATATATATATATATATATATGTATACCGTTTTTTTGTTTTTTTGGTTGTTCTGTGTATTTTTGTACGTTTATTGTTGCGCCGTCAGACGATTGTTTGAGTACCTGCTATTAATGAAACTCTGCAGGAATGTAGCAGAGGAGTGCGTCAAATACAGCCACAAAATTATACTGTGAGGAAATAAAAGCAAGTTTTATAGTAGGTTTATGAGCTGAAGTATATTTAGAACGATATATAAATATATTTTTATGTTTTTTTCGTCAGAAAAACTAACGTCAAAACGACAGCAATTGCATGCATCCGCACACATTTTAGTAGTACCGTAGTCACGGCGCCTGTTGTTTAGTTGGCCATACTCTCTTTATCAGTGGCGGGCCGTGCGTTTCCCACCTAGGCCTTCAGTGATGTCCGACTTCAATGAATACCTCTCAAAATACCATCATTTATGTCACCATATGACCATTGCTGGATAAATACTATACAGGAACACATTTACGCCCTACTGGGCATTGAACCACCTCGACAGTGTACAAAACGGGTTATTTTCTGGCGCATTTAAAAATCTATTGAACCGTATCAGCAATTAAAAAAAATCTTATGTTGTACTGTCAAAATTAAAAATTGCAAAAAACATTAAAAGTGAAAACATTTAATACTTTAACTCACAATTTGTAGCACCCATGCGACGCTGTATAAGCCAGTGGTACCCTCTTAAGTCGACTGATTCGAGTGGAAATGTCGGGCATTTCCCCATTTCATCGCCAGAACAGCTGACCTCGCTTCCGGGGTTGGCCGACATCGTCTCACAAGATGTAGTTTCTCTCTAAATATCCTTCTTGAAAATGGCCTTGCAAATATATATCTGCCACCTATTCAACGTTTTGTTCTCCTTTTCTGCTATCCCGGTATGGCTACGGCGCAACACTTCCTGCTTCTTGCTAAATTGAAACTCGTGAATGGATACTCACTTTGGAATGACAAGTGAGTATCCAATCACAGTCTTGTTAACATCAGGTTACTTAGATAGGCTACTGTCAACAACTTGTGATCTGATTGGCTATCGCAACTGTCTCTCAACTCTATTTTTTTCTCTAATGTATCTGCTAATGGTCCTGATGAGTTCAACCTGAGGCCATCGAGAAGGCCTTACTGACAACATCTTGTGAACTGATTGGCTATCGCAATTATCTATCAATTCTATGTCCCCGTTCACTTACAGTGCACGGACTCCTGCATTGTTGATTCTGAAGGCCCCTGGCAGATTTCGTACAGCATGGCAACATAAGCTAGCTGAATTGTGATTGGATACAAACTCTAAACTAAAAACAACAGCACTGGAACGACCATAATATGACATGAAGATAATATAAATACTTTTTGATATTTAGGGAAAGTAAATTAAAAAAATAATTTCATCTTTAATTATGATCATGATTTCTGGTTATGTTAGGCCAGCCGAGAAGGCCTTGCTGGCCCTGACGGCACACCACTGCTCTTTATACACGACTCTAGTGCGCACAGCCCCTCCCCTTCGGAGCCCTTCTCATTCCATAAGAAACAAGTGTGAATTGATTTTATTTATTTAATGATTATTATTGTAGCAATCAGGTGTTAAAGTTAAGGATTTTTGTGATTTTCTGATCATTTGTGAGACTGCCACGGAGACTTTTGTGTGTTCTCTGTATGCGCTGAGCTTGTCGTCATTGTTTTGGCTTGTTAATAAAGAGACAGTTGATCCATAACTCCCTTGTTATTTTTGTTAGTGTTCCTTGAGAGTGTACAAACTTTTACTAAAATATGGACTTTTGTCTAAAGTGGAACCCATCATTTATAGTTACATTGTTTCTTATGGAGAAAGTTACTTCACTATACATACTTGTCTATTTACAAACCCTGTTCAAGAACCGGTTAAGTTTGTAAATCGAGGTTCCAATGTACCTGCTTTGAACTGTCAGACAGACAGACGTCATGGATTCCACCGCTTGCCTCCTTCACTTCAACATCACAGCTGTCTTGAGTATCAGCCGTGCATGTGAAGCCTTTCAGCCTCTCCAAAGTGGACCGGCACAAACCACCCAGCCCTCGACTCTTTGAGTCTGACAACAAGAATGACAAATTGTTAAAAAATAAAAAGGTGGAATGATTGCTAAAGTGGAATTTTGGCTATACACAACTCACACATATGTTGGGATATTTAGCTTTTGTGTGAAATTCCAGGATGAACCAGAGATGCACTACAACCTTCGTGGGGTGGAAAAAAGCATCGATAAGGCAATACATTGCAATAGTTTTTCATTTTGATACAGTAACCGTTTTTACTTGTGCACCCCTGTACTGCTACTTTGCTGTGTGGCATTAGTGGTCAACTCAGCAGTCGAAGAAGTCGACAGACTCCTGAGAGTTTCCACGACCGCAGGTGACATTATCACACAATAAAGTGCAATCTCGGCAGAACACGTTGCTCAGATTCTCTTTCTACACAAAAATCTCAAAACAAAATAAGTCAAGTACACATAGGCTTAATACTCATACATGAATAAGCCGTTTATTCATGAATGAGCACATGAATCCCTGCTTGTTGTCAAGGAGAGACACAGTTGCCGATTCAACAATGTTGGTTTAGTTCATGTGCATCAATCATCATACTTTTTCAGCTGTATTAATATTGTTTACAAAAAAAATACTGTGGCTATTTTCTTTTTCTCATATTTTTCAGCTCAGTGTATTCAGTGTCACATATACTACAAAACCCAAAACCAGTGAAGTTGGCACGTTGTGTAATTCGTAAATAAAAACAAAATACAATGATTTGCAAATCCTTTTCAACTTATATTCAATTGTATGCACTGCAAAGACAATATATTTAATGTTCGAACTGAGAAACGTATTTATTTATTTTTGCAAATAATCATTAACTTACAACTTAATGGCAGCAACACATTGCAAAAGAGTTGGCACAGGGGCATTTTTACCACTGTGATACATGGCCTTTCCTTTTAACAACACTCAGTAAACGTTTGGGAACTGAGGAGACACATTTTTGAAGCTTTTCAGGTGGAATTATTTCCCGATCTTGCTTGATGTACAGCTTAAGTTGTTCAACAGTCCGGGGTCTCTGTTGTCGTATTTTACGCTTTATAATGCGCCACACATTTTCAATGGGAGACAGGTCTGGACTACAGGCAGGCCAGTCTAGTACCCGCACTCTTTTACTATGAAGCCACGCTGTGGCTTGGCATTGTCTTGCTGAAATAAACAGGGGCGTCCATGATAACGTTGCTTGGATGGCAATATATGTTGCTCCAATACTTGTATGTACCTTTCAGCATTAATGGTGCCTTCACAGATGTGTAAGTTACCCATGCCTTGGGCACTAATACACCCCCATACCATCACAGATGCTGGCTTTATAACTTTGTGCCTATAACAATCTGGATGGTTCTTTTCCTCTTTGGTCCGGAGGACACGACGTCCAGTTTCCAAAAACAATTTGTAATGTGGACTTGTCAGACCACAGAACACTTTTCATCAGTCCATCTTAGATGAGCTTAGGCTCAGCGAAGCCGGCAGCGTTTCTGGGTGTTGTTGATAAATGGCTTTCGCTTTGCATAGTAGAGTTTTAACTTGCACTTACAGATGTAGAGACCAACTGTAATTACTGACAGTGGTTTTCTGAAGTGTTCCTGAGCCCATGTGGTGATATCCTTTACACACCGATGTCACTTTTTGATGCAGTACCGCCTGAGGCATCGAAGGTCCGTAATATTATCGCTTACGTGCAGTTATTTCTCCAGATTCTCTGAACCTTTTGACGATATTACGGACCGAAGATGGTGAAATCACTAAATTCCTTGCAATAGCTCGTTGAGAAATGTGGTTCTTAAACTGCTCGACAATTTGCTCACGCATTTGTTCACAAAGTGGTGACCCTCGCCCCATCCTTGTTTGTGAATGACTGAGCATTTCATGGATGCTGCTTTTATACCCAATCATGGCACCCACCTGTTACCAATTAGCCTGTTCACCTGTGGGATGTTCCAAATAAGTGTTTGATGAGCATTCCTCAACTTTGTCAGTCTTTTTTGCCACTTGTGCCAGCTGTTTTGAAACATGTTGCAGGCATCAAATTCCAAATGAGCTAATATTTGCAAAAAATAACAAAGTTTTGTAGTTTGAACGTTAAGTATCTTGTCTTTGCAGTGTATTCAATTGAATATGGGTTGAAAAGGATTTGCAAGTCATTGTATTTTGTTTTTATTTACAATTTACACAACGTGCCAGCTTCACCGGTTTTGGGTTTTGTACCTGTGCAATATGTATGCATAGACAAAACAATCTCTCTTCATATCTATTCAGTGGAGTGTTCAGTTTTGTTCAGGGAGACAATTGTAAACTGTATTTTGACATTCAAGTGTCAAAATACACTTAATCACACCATGCGATTAAGACAACACCCAACAATTGTCAACAGCAGGTTGCAACCAAGAACAATAAACCACTAATTATAACAATATGCTGGAAATTGTATTGATTGATTCATGGACCACACACCTTTTGTGAATTTAGCTGTTCAGCTCCTTGCTAGAGAACAACTTGTGCAAAAAGTAAAGAAACACTGAACAGTTGGACATTTGGTTCATTTAAATGTTTAAAGAAGGCAAAATTTAGTTAAGATTATAGTGCAGGTGTGCTCAAAGTGGGGCACGGGGGTCACATTTGGCCCACCAAATCGTTTCGTTTGGCCCGTAAAGGGTGGCTTCCAAAAAGTAATACATATTGATAGTACTGATATCTTTCAAGCTCAGACTATCAATGAAAGCATGTCCGCAAGGCTACGTATAGGTCGCATCTATTGAATGTGATGATCTCCATTTCTTTAAATTAAGTTGGCAAAGGGCTACACTCTTCACTCATAGCCATACTTGCCAACCCTCCCAATTTTTCCGGGAGACTCCCGATTTTCAGTGCCCCTCCCAAAAATCTCCCGGGGCAACCAATCTCCCGAATTTCTCCCGATTTTCACCCAGACAACAATATTAAGGGCGTGCCGTCACCATACAAACAGCGTGCCGGCCCAGTCACATGTTGTATGCAGCTTCTGCATACACACAAAGTGACAGCAAGACATACTTAATCAACAGCCATACAGGTCACACTGAAGGTGGCCGTATAAACAACTTTAACACTGTTACAAATATGCGCCACACTGTGAACTCACACCAAACAAGAATGACAAACACATTTTGGGAGAACATCCGCACCGTAACACAACATAAACACAACAGAACAAATACCCAGAATCCCTTGCATCCCTAACTCTTCTGGGCTACAATATACAACCCCGCTACCACCAAACCCCCCCCCACCCCCCCCGGACTGGTAAAATCATGGCACGCTAACTTAAAAATAAAGACAACTTCAGATTGTCTTCTTTGTTTAAAAAGAGAGCAAGCACATTCTGAAAATGTACAAATCATAATGTTGTTGGGGTTTTTTACACTTACATGTTGCGGTTAATAGTATTTTATCTTAATTTGTCGTTATTTATATTTTCTGAATAAATTATGTGATAATGTTCATCAGTCAACTTCCATCCATCCATCCATTTTCTACCGCTTATTCCCTTCGGGGTCGCGGGGGGCGCTGGAGCCTATCTCAGCTACAATCGGGCGGAAGGCGGGGTACACCCTGGACAAGTCGCCACCTCATCGCAGGGCCAACACAGATAGACAGACAACATTCACACTCACATTCACACACTAGGGCCAATTTTAAACGTATTGGGGTTAATGTTCAATCCATCAAGATAAACAAATGATATCAAAATCAAATTACAGTATGGTATTTATGTAGTTTGATCATTTTCCTCGACGGATGTACTAAATCATGTGGTTTATTTTGTACATATGTAGCATCATCTACAAAGATACAAAGAATTGCTACTGCGACATCCAGTGGACACATTTAGAACAGCTGTCTCTTTCATTAATAAATTGTAGGTACATTTTTATACTTTGCAAACTCATCCCGCGGACCGGATAAAACCTGTTCGCGGGCCTGATCCGGCCCTCGGGCCGTACGTTTGACACCCCTGCTGTACACCAATGGGCTTGTGGCACCTTTGTCATACTGCATTTTAGGTTCACCCTGAAATTTCACCTGAGAGACAAATATGTCTAACATTATGTGAGTAGTGAAATTGGGCTGGACTCACCTGTAGAGCTCTGAGTGGAATCTGTGTCAATGTCTCCATCTTCTTGAACCTGAAGGGAGAGCCTGGCTTGTTTGGAAGGTGAGTCAGAATGATGGTGGGAGGCACGCTTCTGTGGAGGGTTAACGTAAACTAATGAGTTGCATACTCAAAAGAAAAACAGTTTGAAGTCATTTATAGCTCACCTTGCCTCTTTGAGGATTAGACTTAGCTTGTGTTTTTGGCACACTACTGCTACTCAATCCCCCGAAGTACCTGCTAATGGACGTCTGGGTGGTACACGACTTTTTCAGACTTTTGGGCATAGTTACCAATTATTTATATTAAAACCTCCCATAAACGAGCATTATGTTGACAGCACAGAAGAATCCACCTTTTTGAACATCCGGCGGCGCGCGTTAATGACGTACCATCAAGCAAGCACCCTGTTTCCTGTTCACTATTTCAATATTAAATCTATTTATGTTACTTAAGAACATGTTTGTTTTGTATTCCCACACTATCATGTTGTTAATACATTTTCTATCATAGAAAATTTCATATTTCTTTACGTGCGTTCTTTTTAAGCACAATTCCACATTTTCTTAAGTCATCTAAAAGCTTTTATTTTTTTAAATTGACGTCTTGACATCCGGGATAAACCACTCCAGTACCTAACTTTATATTACATTATAAAACATTTTCTCTGAATCATAACAATATCACGATGTAGTAACAAGATCAAACATCACATAAAATATAATTTAAAAAAAAATTGGAAATATGCAAGCAAAAAAAGTTTTTAATTTAAGAAAAACATTTTTCCTTTTGTTTTTTTTTATATATTTTACATATGCCATCTGTCCATCCATTTTTTACCGCTTGGGGCGGGTGCCTGCATTCGGGCGGATATATATATATATATATATATATATATATATATATATATATATATATATATATATATATATATATATATATATATATATCAGTGACGTGCGGTGAGGTTGATGGCTGGTGAGGCACTGACTTCATCACAGTCAGATTTACAAACATATGAACCCTAAAGAGTATCTTATTCACCATTTGATTGGCAGCAGTTAACGGGTTATGTTTAAAAGCTCATACCAGCATTCTTCCCTGCTTGGCACTCAGCATCAAGGGTTGGAATTGGGGGTTAAATCACCAAAAAATGATTCCCAGGCGCGGCGCCGCTGCTGCCCACTGCTCCCCTCACCTCCCAGGGGGTGAACCAGGGGATGGGTCAAATGCAGAGGACAAATTTCATTACACCTAGTGTGTGTGTGACAATCATTGGTACTTTAACTTAACTTTAACTTTACACATACAAACTGTAGCACACGAAAAAGCACATTTAATAAAAAAAACTTTATTATGGTCTTACCTTTACTTAGAAATTAAGTCCATGCGCCGCAACTAAAGCCCTCACTTAAACTTTCCACGTGCAAGATTGAATCTATTTAAAAAAGTGTAACCGAGGGTTTATAAATGTCGCCTATACTGTATGAAACTACAAAATAACAAACACGGAGGCTCCAGTTTACACGAGGACCACTTTATTTACCTTCTTTCAAAAACCTCCGCAACGTCACATCACTTCCGCTCTTAGCGCCTTCAAAATAAGAGCTCAAGGCATATACTGTATAACAGCGCATAACAGGAACTTAACATCACAAAGAGGAAAGCCCATGAAAATAGGTTACAAAAGTTATTTAATAAGAAGCCAAAAAGTGCAAAAACAATAATGTTCATGTTGGAGGAGTTGTGAATTAGGTACACCTGCAGTCTGCAGGTGTATCTAATGTTGTGTCCCTGCAGTCATTCACAACTCCTCCAACACCAACATTATTGTTTTTGCACTTTTTGGCTTCTTATGAAATAATTTTTTAAAATAGATTCAATCTTGCACGTGGAAAGTTTAAGTGTGGGCTTTAGTTGATACAACAATTCTACGGCGGGGGTGCAGGAGGGGAGCCTCAGCCAGTGCGTCTTTTGCAGCCGTTTTATGATTGCTCAGCACAAGAAATACTTTACACACATACAGTTGTTGACAAAATACACTGCACATTATATACCTCAGCTAACTAAACTATGGAAATGTATAATATAGTTCATATAGCAATACAGTCTCACTGCACAGCAGGCCAGCAGTTAGCCGAGTCCGGAATCCATGTTGAGGCACTGAGTGACGTGCCTCAACTGGCTGCTGTTCACCGCACCGTCTCTTCTCAGTATTTGAACGGCAAATGTGAAAATTCAGCGATTTTGAATATATTAATCTAAAACTGGTGAAGTTAAATGGAAAATAACGTTATAGTATAATCACTGGATACATATAACAATTTAATTTTTTTTTTCTTTTTACATTTTTTTTTTTCCATGATGGCAGGTGAGGCCCCGCCTCACCTGACTCTAGTGACTGCACGTCACTGATATATATATATATATATATATATATATATATATATATATATATATATATATATATATATATATATATATATATATATATATATATATATATATATATATATATATATATATATTCTGGTTTGCTTTACTAGTGACATCCAGGAGTCTCCCAGTCGTTCAACAATTTAAAAAATATTGATAAATATTTGAAGGATTTTATAATAATAAAAATAGCAATAATATCAATTATAATAATAACATTAGTAATTTAAATAAAGTCAATCTGAGGGAGCATCATGAGAAATTATTATGAAAAACATAACGTTTGGAAAAATAAACTAATGCAAGATACAAACAAAAAATTATAAAAACAAATATATAGAAACGAATTACAATTTTACAAAGTTTCACATCTCTTTTTGGCACTATTAGTATATTATTATAGAGTATTAGTAGCTGTTATGTCATAATTTACCTCTTTGGAAATAGTTACCAAATGAACAACGATTATGAAAGCTTATGATGATGCTTACGCACGTGGTCGAAACTGTCTTGACCACTACCTTACAGAAAACCCCTAAATAATCACTGAAAAAAATGGAAACCAACAACATTTACAATACATCACATTTACCAGAGAATAACAAAGGGAAATCAGACATTGCTTTTGAATCTTGGTTTACAAGCTTTAAACTAAAAGGGCTTTTGTGCAGCCAAGGGCGCTGTTGCACATGCAGAGAAAGAAGATACACATCAGAATCAGCTTTATTGGAAAGAATTTGACTTGGTAGATTTTGCTCTCTTTTTCAGTGTAAACAGTAAATATTAATGAGTAACTAGAAATACAAACGAGGACTTAAATAACTAATACGTGCAAGGCTAATAAAAAAAGTGCAGAGGTGTATCGAGCAAAGAGCAAAACGGTGATGATGTAAACATGAGTTAGTACATTCACAGTGACAGATGAGTTCCAGATTTCAGATTGATAGCCTGGGAGAGAAAACTGTTCTTATGACGGGTTGTTTTGGCGTACAGTGATTTGTAACGCCTGCTGGAGTTTGGACGGTTTGTGACCACGGTGTGAGGGGTCTGCAGTGATGCCAGCATGGAGCTGGAAAGGTTAAGGGTTGCCAATCGGTTGTAGATACTACAGCAAAGTTTGATGTTGCATAAAATGCGTATTTGTTGTCAAAATTTTGACTTTAGAAGTTGGTCAGACTTTGATAAAACTTGTTACTAAATCAACTCAGGGGTAAAGCACTGAAGCTTATAGCTCACATCAGGGGTCGGCAACCCAAAATGTTGAAAGAGCCATATTGGACCAAAAATACAAAAAAGTAATCTGTCTGGAGCCGCAAAAAATTCAAAGACTTTTATAAGTGTTATAATGATGGCAACACATGATGTAAGTGGCTAATCAGCTATATAAGCCTACTATCAAAATGACTATGTGTAGCAGGCTGACGCAAATCTTCGTTGACAGAATAGTTGAAATTTTATATTTATTCTACACATTTTTACAACATTGGAAAACATTAGTAAAACTTCCCAGAGGGTGAGATAACTCCTGGAAATGACTGTCATAGAATTACCAAAGGTATAGCAGTGTGTGTCCAAGTTAAAGGAAATGGCAGGCTGTCTTCTTCTAATGGCTTTATTACAATATTTGCAAGTCGGCTAACGTTTGCTGTGGTCTGGAACAACATGGTACACTAACAACTATCAGAAATGCAGCCAATATTACATACAGATAATGTGGCATGAAACATGGAAAAATAAGCTAAATACACAGAGGACATAAGTAAAGGAAATTAAATGAGCTCAAATATAGCTACAAATGAGGCATAATGATGCAATATGTACATACAGCTAGCCTAAATAGCATGTTAGCATCGATTAGCTTGCAGTCATGCAGTGATCAAATATGCCTGATTAGCACTCCATAACAAGACAATAATGTCAACAAAGCTCACCTTTGTCCATTCACGCACTGTATAAAACTTTTGGTGGACAAAACGAGACAAAAAAGGAGTGGCATAAAACACGTCTTTCTGTGGCAGCATCGGAGAAAGTTATACATGTAAACAAACTGTTGAGTCACAGTCCAAACAACGGTGAGTTCAAGGGCCGCTGAAATTAGTAGGACAAAACGGCGCTCACCAAATACTCTCATCAGTGAAGCATAAACACAAACATAACAATTAGGAAGGTTTGTGTCGTGTTTGTCCTCCTACAGAAACTATACTACAACAAAAAATATATTTTTCACCACATTTTTTTACCATTTCCATACATTTTTGAAAAAGCTCCATGGAGCCACCAGGGCGCCGCTCAAGAGCCGCATGTGGCTCTAGAGCCTTGGATTGCTGACCCCTGGCTCACATGATACTGTAAAATCTGAAGTTCTGAAAGTTTATAAGTTTGATCCTACGACATATCCCCAACGATTTCGGGTTAGTTGAAAAGGCTTGATTCTCAGACTTATTCAGAATTTGTTTGTGGTTTAATTTCTGCATATAAATGTTAGTTTATACCAGAGATAATTAACTGGCAGACCAAGACACCATCCTATAAGGATCTGTACCTTTATGGACCTTGACCTATAGTCATTCAAATATTTCAGTATTTTAAGTTTTGACGTAGCACTTCTATTTTGACCAGCGCAGGTTTTCTAGACTTTAGGCTATACTGGTCAATTAATAACAACAGCGCACTTTATACGAAAAACAGATTCCTAGCCCCCTCCTGCCCAATTACTAGTAAGAATATAATGTTAAATCCCCCCCCATATTTTTAATGTCCCCGGTGTTAGTGCTGGGCTTGTGAAGAGTCGAATAGGGAGCAAATCTCGGCAATATAGTTCAAGGTTCAAGGTTCAAGGTTTTATTCGTCACATGCAGAGTACACCACAGTGAAATGCTTTTTTCCATGCTCTTCAGATATTGCGTACAGTGGGATCCAAACACTAGTTGCAGAATCAAATACACTAAATACAAAAAATACAAAAATTTGAATAGCTCTGATGTACATTAATTACAAGACAATAAGTTGCAGAATTAGTCACAGTAGTTATGGTAGAAGTATCAGTAGAAGTACAGTAGTCAAATACAGTACCAGTGCAATATCAAATAGTATAACAGTATATACAGTATACACAGTATATACAGTATAGGAAGCAACAAATATTAAGGTGTCTACAGTTCTTTGGCAGTTGAGTAGTGACAGTAGTATGAACAAAGGTAATGGAACAGTATGACTTCTTTATACTCTTGTTTTTACATGATTTACAGTCATTTAATGAAGAGTATTGTAGACCGGTAATTACAGTGGTAAGTAAAGTGATTCTTTGCGTGCGGTTTTGTGCAATTGTGATAAGTGTTAATCAGCGGTGCAGTTGAGCAGTCTGATGGCTTGGGGATAGAAGCTCCTCCTGAGTCTCTCCGTGTTGGCCATGAGACTCTGGTAGCGCTTGCCTGACTGCAGCAGTGAGAAGAGGCAGTTGCTTGGGTGGCTAGAGTCCCTCCCTCTCCTCTTGGCCTTGGATCTACACCGCATGGTGTGGATGTTGCAGATGGTTGGGAGCACACCTCCGATGGTGCGCTCGGCTGATCTGGCCACTCTCTGCAGTCTGTTGCGGTCGTGTGTCAGGAAGATATGCAAATGTTTGTTTTAATTGCATAAAATCAGTATTTGTTGTCTAAATTAGTTGTCTAAAAGTAGACACTTTGTTTGAAAGAATAGCATGTTGTTGCAGTGCGTACTCAGAGGTAAATCACTGTAGCTCACAGTGAAAAATCTGCAGTTCTGAAAGTGTATTTTATATTCCTGAGACATATGGCCAATGTTTTGGGGTTAGGAAAAGGCTTGATTCTCAGACTTATTGGGAAATTTTTTGCGATTTAATTTATGAATATTAATGTTGGTTTATAATTAACTGGCGACCCAAGACAAAATCGAATCTGAACCTACAGTATATAGACCTGGACCTCATTTAAATATTTCAGTATTTTAAGTTTTGATGGGGCACTTCTATTTTCTAGACTTTACGATACTGGTCAATTAATGAATGGCAGGGCACTCTTTATGAAAAACAGATTCCCTGCCCCATTACCAGTAAGAATATGGAGTTAAATCAGGGCCATAAGCTTTGTACCTGAATAAATTTACTTTGAAACTGAAAGTTCAGGTTTTAAATGTTCAAAATTAAACATGGTTTTGTGACAACATGCAGAATCGGAAGAAGTTGAGGTGCGGCGGAAGTGAATCCGCGATACACGGATTGAAGTGGACCAAGGATCGGTGGCTGACTGTGAGAGTATCAACTGTTTGAGTCTTTTCGGTGGTTCGCATAATCTGATTTGTGACTGGATTGAGATGGAAGGGGAGAAAGAATAAAGGAAAGTCGAGTGCTGAAAGAGTGCATGAAAATGATGGAGGAGAAGGGACGAAAAAAATTATGGTCAAAAATTGCACGATTATATATAAATTTAAGTCAAATAGACACATGGACAGTGTTGGGTTAGTTACTGAAAACCAGTAACTAGTTACAGTTACTAGTTACTTTATTTCAAAAGTAACTCAGTTACTAACTCAGTTACTTACACCAAAAAGTAATGCGTTACTGTGAAAAGTAACTATTTAGTTACTTCTTTTTTTCCCCTTTTTTTTAAGGCTCCCATTAATGCCCTTTTAGCCTTCATTTCAGTACTGTTATTGCACTGGAGAATAATACAATCTGTTGATCAACTTGACATGCATTTGCATCACTGAACTCAGAAAGCAATGTGGTCTACATACACCACACAAAGACAAAGATATGTTTCAAAGGGCCAAATTATTCCAGGCCAGAACAAATTGACAAAACTATTTTAAATAGCTGCAACATAATGGCACTTTAACTTTAACTTTAAGTAGATAGGATCTTTGATCCAAGACACAACTTACATTTAACTAAAATGTTATTTTCTTTGTGCTCGACAAAAGAAAAGTATTGAGAATGTCTCCATGTTAAAAAACTCGACTTCTGGCTTCGCCATGATGTCTTGTTAGTTGTTATGACAGTAGCGTGTGTGTGTGTGTGTGTGTGTGTGTGTGTGTGTGTGTGTGTGTGTGTGTGTGTGTGTGTGTGTGTGTGTGTGTGTGTGTGGCCCTTTAAGATATGACAGCATGTGAGGTGAGTGACGTCAGTGAGTGAGTGGGCGAGAGAGGTGAGCGAGCGGGACAGTGAGTGAGTGCAGGTGCTCTAGCTTGGTGGATGGCTGCTTCCAATAAAGTCACAAAGTTGCAACAAACCGCCGGTCTCGTCATTCACCCTCAGCTGTAAAGACCCACTGCCGGGTAAAGTGAAGGTTGTTAGCCCCGAAGACGGACATAGGCCCTGGAGGAACGTCTCCCCTGCGCTCCTCAACTGCGGTATGGGAGTCCCCCCCGCCCCCACCCACACAAAGCACGCCTTTTCTTTTCCACCACGCCTTTTCTTTTCCACCGCAGCGCTGCAATAAAACACACTTAGATCTTCTGTTTCTAGCCGATACTACATGAAAAATAACGTAAAATAACGCAGTATTGCATCATGTACTAACGGTAACTGAGTTACTGAATGTAAAAAATAACGCGTTAGATTACTAGTTACCGCCGAAACTAACAGCGTTACAGTAACGCGTTGTCCCAACACTGCACATGGACGATATTAGCTTGATGACATTGGAGAGGTGGAGATGACCAAAGTGCTAAGGGATGGAAGCCTGTTTATTAAATGTAAAAATGGAGAGCAAAAGAGCAAAGTGATGCGATTGCAAAAGCTGTGCAATAAGATAACCAGTACCAACACTATGGGCACATAGCCAGTGTGCGCCATGCTAAGATGAGATGTGGAAGGTGTGGAGGGGAGCATGAATATGGAGTATGTGGAACAAATGAACAGATCAAGTTTTCTAACTGTGGAGAGAATCACACAGCAGCTTATGTTGGCTGCATCACAAGGAAACAGGCAACAGAAGTACAGCAACTGAGAGTTGAAATAAATATTACATATGCAGAGACAGTTAACGCAAAGCAGTAATCAGAGCAATGGGTGGCTATTTTGAAGAAACTAGAATATAAAACATGTTTTCAGTCATTTCACCTTATTTACCGTAGTTAAGTACATTACTCCACATGTGTTCATTCATAGTTTTGATGCCTTCGGTGACAATCTACAATGTAAATAGTCATGAAAATAAAGAAAACGCATTAAATGAGGAGAAGATGTGTCCAAACTTTTGGCCTGTACTGTAAGTGATCTTGATCTTGTTTTTCATGAGTTATGTGCTAGGATTGCATGTCTGGGTAGGGGTTTTGCTTTGGAAAAAAGTGGAACACCTCAGAGAAAACATTTACAAACAAACTGTTAGAAAGTGGCATCGGAGGGAAAACATATGACATCATAAAGTCAATGTACACCAACAACAAATGTGCTGTCGAGATTGGGGAAAAACATACAGACTTCTTCCCTCAAAACCGTGGGGATAAACAGGGGTACAGTGTGAGTCCAACCCTCTTCAACATATACATCAATGAATTGGCAAAAACATTGGAACAAGCTACATCATCTGGCATCCCTCTAGTAGACACAGAAGTCAAATGCCTACTGTTTGCAGACGATCTGGTGCTGCTGTCTCCAACAAAAGAAGGGCTACAGCAGCATCTTGATCTTCTACACAAATTCTCCAAGACCTGGGCATTGACAGTCAATCTAACTAAGACAATAATTATGAATGATATTCCAAAAAAGAACCAGCCTCAAGCACCACAAACACAAATTCATCCTAGATACAATTGCCCTAGAACAGTGGTCCCTATCCCTGCAGACTGTATTGATATACATTGATATATAGTGTATATATTGTGTTTTTATGTTGATTTAATAAAAAAATTAAAATTAAAATTGAAAAAAAAATATATATACGTATATATATATTTTTTTTTCTTGTGCGGCTCGGTACCAATCGGTCCGCGGCCCGGTGGTTGGGGACCACTGCCCTAGAACACACAAAAAACTATACCTATCTTGGCCTAAACATCAGTGCCACAGGGAACTTCAACCAAGCTGTGAACTGTGCAGATAAATCAAGGGTGCATGCACCCTGCCTTCTTTTTTCTTCTATTTTTATTCTAATTTTATTTACACTTTATACATATATATTTTTTTTTTATTCTTACCTGTTTTGTAAATTGTTGTCTGTATTATTAAAATGCTACAAAGTTGTTACATTTTATTTTATTTTTTTTTTAAAGGGATTTTACTGTTAAAGCACGGGGATATGCGATCATCTTAAGGAACATTTACAGTAAAAAAAAATGTATACAATGATTTTCAAAATTTTAGATTAATTCTTACCAATACAGTATTTTTTTGTGTGCATCGAAATTATCCCTATCCTCATCTTATCTTAAACAGCTACAATCAATTATTTTGTTGCTAAAAAAATAAAAAATAAATTAAAAAAATGTATTCCATCTCTGTTGAAGAAACAATACAACAGGAAGTAAAAGAGGGCCTACAGTGACCCCTGCTGGAATAATTAAGCTAGTGGCAACACATGTTCGAAATAAACAAATACCATAGCTATTACCATAGCTAACGTTGCTAGCTGGAAAACATTGCATGTTGTCACAAAACGAGATTTCATTGTGAACATGAGTCTGAGTCTCCCCACCTATGTGCTAGCCGCAGAAAAGCGCTGAAGAACCTAATATAGGGTTTCGGCAGAACCAGACGCCAGCCATCCATTGCAATTGGGAATGGATCACTGCGCATGCGCGACACGACTCACTGCACTTTAAATCGGCATTTTTAATGCTTGGCTGATTAAATGCATAATATGGAACGATTTGTTGGGCCATTTCTACAATTTGTCATCGGTGCTGTTAAAAACAGCCTTTGTGTCATTTCTTTCTCTGACAATCGCAATGTGACCTATTGTTGGCTTGAACTGAATTAGTTGTTATGTTCCATGAAGACAACGTGAAGAGGAAGCCCCTATCATTTTACTGATTGGTCTGTCATGAGGCCACGCCCCTCACACCACTTCCACAGTATAAAGTGCCAAAAGTCTGAAACTGAAAAAACAGATTTGGGTCTGAAAATGTGAAACTTGGAGGGAGAAAAAATCAAACAGTAAAAAAATAATAATTTAATCTGAAAAAATTGAAAGATGAAATATCAAAATATATGAAATAGAAAAATTAAAATAAATAATTAATTCAAAAATGTTTTAATGTGAATCAAAACTATATTCAAGTTGAAAAAAAAAAGTGTTTATTTTTATTTTAATACACTGACATCTTTTTCAACATTCAACATCAAAACCTGAACTTTCCGTTTCAAAGCATTTTTTTTTCAGGTAGAAAACTTTTGGCCCTGATTTTGGCCCTGGTTTACCTCCATATAAGAATATAATGTCAAATTCCAATGTCCCCTGTGTTAGTGCTGCCGAATAGGGAGCAAATCTCAGCCAGTGATGTGTCAGGAACAGGCACGTGCACACATAGGGCCCTATGGGTGCTTGAGCCCCTGCCCTTTTTCGCCTCGTCTTAAAAAGTGCCCTTTGCCTGTGTGTGTGTTTTTTTTTTTTTTAAATAACATTAATAAATTCCTGTCAGGGATGTAAAAAAAACAGCGGTACAAAAGCTCCACGTTTTCTTGTAATACCGGGTTGTTTGACCCTGCCGCTTCCGCCAGAGAGGGAGAGAGAGGGCGAGTGAGTGAGTAAGTGAGAGGAGAGAGAGCCAACTGCGTCCCTGAGGAGACGTCACGTGACAGTGGAGCAACTTGAACCAGTGAGTTATGGTCTAGTCGCCGTCCACTTATTCAGCATCTAATATGGGTAATATTTCAGAAAAACGCTGTATTATTCAATGTGTCAGTTTCTGTTTTTGCCGGACGTCGGAGCACGGCGCATCAAGTCCGCACAGAGCAGAGCGGATCGTGCGGGACAGGAAGTAGTGTACAAAATACAAAATAAAACACCAGGTTAATTTTCAAAACAAAATGCACTGTGTTTACGGCGGATCACATTTCTCTCACAGTAGAGGTTTAGATATAAAGTTTATTGTGACTTTGCTATTACTGTGTGGGTTAACAAAATAATAATAATAATAATGATAATAATAAGAAGAATAATGATAATGATAATAATAATAATAATAATTAAAGTAATAATAATAATAATAATAATGATTATTATTATTATTAATAATAATAATTTCAGCATTCTGGGGATATAAGATGTAGGTTATCTGTTAGGAATATTACCATCTGTATTTAAACTTGATTCATGTTGATTATGCCTGCAGCACAATGCCAAAAAAAGAAAGGATACAGAAAAGGAAGGAGAAGGAGCGCCAGGAAGCAGCTAAGGGTAGCAGACCTCTTAATGCATGGCTAAAACCAAGTACTAGCATCATGGAAGCCCTGAATTTACATTGAGGAGCATAGTGGTTAGAGTGTCCGCCCTGAGATCGGTAGGTTGTGGGTTCAAACCCCGGCCGAGTCATACCAAAGACTATAAAAATGGGACCCATTACCTCCCTGCTTGGCACTCAGTATCAAGGGTTGGAATTGGGGGTTAAATCACCAAAAATGATTCCCGGGCGCGGCCACCGCTGCTGCCCACTGCTCCCCTCACCTCCCAGGGGGTGATCAAGGGTGATGGGTTAAATGCAGAGAATAATTTCGCCACACCTAGTGTGTGTGTGACAATCATTGGTACTTTAACTTTTAACTTTATTTGGGTATGGGTGGCCTCCATTCTACAGCCCTCTACTGGCCCCTGGTCCATATTTTTGGGCCTGTATTGCGTTTCAGTTGTTTAGTCTGAGCATTAAGTGAGAAAGACCATAAGTTACAACTTGATGGTGTTTTCATCAAGTTAAGGGAAGAAGGACAGATTTTCTCATTGAATTTTTTTCCATTTGAGTATTTATTTTTGTATTTTTTTTCAAAGTTCATGTTGCACTGTTCAATGTTCAATATTAAAGTGCTTATCTTTAACAATAAATAGCCTAATAATAAACCAGTGTTTTGTTGCTTTTCATGTCTTCCAAGCCTATGATAATGTGAATTAACTCATTATGACAATAATTTGTTGACACAAAAGAAATGGCAATCACTTTTACCTACAAAGGACACACAGCAGTAGTTAGCTTCCTATTAGCAAATTTAATTCTACATTAATTTCCATATTGTGCAAAGGACCAAAAAAAAATTTCCTGCCCTTTTCTGACTTTGAGCCCCTGCCCCTCTATAATCATGTGCACGTCCCTGGTCAGGAAGATATGCAAAAGTGTATTTTAATTATGTTAAATGTATTATTTTGCACAAAAAAATATGAATTTATTTTTTCCCATGAATTTTTTCTGATCTCATTAAACACGGCATGGTTCTGTTGGTAGAGCGGCCGTGCCAGCAATCCCCGGCTTCCGCCATCCTAGTCACGTCCACCCTTGCTCCTGATGGGTCGTGGTTAGCGCCTTGCATTGCAGCTCCCGCCATCAGTGTGTGAATGTGTGTGTGAATGGATGAATGTGGAAATAGTGTCAAAGCGCTTACAGTACCTTGAAGGTAGAAAAGCGCTATACAAATATAACATATTTACATTGTACATCTCTCAATGGTTATAACTTATGACCAGTGTTGGGACTAACGCATTACTGTAACGCCGTTATTTTCGGCGGTAACCAGTAGTCTAACGCGTTATTTTTTTACATTCAGTAACTCAGTTACCGTTACTACATGATGCGTTACTGTGTTATTTGAAGTTATTATTTATGTAGTATCGGCTAGGAACAGAAGATCGGAGTGTGTTTTATTGGAGAGTTGCAGTGTCGTGCTTCTGAATTTTCCTGTGTCACAAGGGAGAGAAGAGGCGCGCTGTGTGTGTGGGGGGGTGGGGAGGTGTGTCTGTGTTTACTTTCAAGACATCATGGCGGAGCTGAAGTCGAGTTTCTTAAGATGGAGATATTCTCACTACTTTTCTTTTGTCGAGCACAAAGAAAACAACATTTTAGTTAAATGTAAGTTGTGTCTTGGATCAAAGATCCCATCGACTGCCCAAAACAGCAATTCAGATCTACTGAAACACCTACAAAAGCAACATGCTTCGACAAAGCTAGTAAAGAGAGACACAGACTCCGATGCCACTTCACCTCCACCTCCACCTCCACCTAAGGATTTTAACGGAGGCACTGCTAGCCAGGACAACATTAATAGAGCCATTGCAGGGTATGTGCTAGAAGACATGCAGGCTATTTCTACAGTCAAACAGCAAATGGCATGGAAAACATTTTCCACGTACCTGAACACAGTGGACAGTGAGGACATAAAAATGGAAAGCGAGCTAGAGAAAACTCTCCAAACTCTGCCTCTGCTCATCATTCAGCACTGAAGGTACACACTCTGTCAATTCTCTTATATACTCTTTCATTCTAGACTTCTAGAGTGTTTGATTATAACATCACTCTAAATGTTTAGACTATAAAGTTCACAAACATAAAGAGGGATCCTAGTGGGCCAGGCCAATCTTTCCTTATCTCTAAACTAAAACTGGGGAAATGCGTAGAGTGTTCTGGGTTCAGTACAGTGTTGATCTCCTGAAGACATGATTTTATTTCACAATTCCTTGAGAAAGAAAAACACCTGGTTAGGCTTTGTGTATAGCAGTGTATGTGATGTATATAGTGACATGACATATAATCATGTCATGTGTGCCTTCCTTGTGTGAAGCCAGGTTTACAGCTATGTTGTTATTATGCTGTTTGTTACTTATGTATGTTATGTTGCAGCTATTTAAAATAGTTTCGTGAATTTGTTCTGGCCTAAAATAAATTGGCCTTTTGAAACATATCTTTGTCTTTGTGTGTTGTATGTAGACCACATGGCTTAGTAAAGTTCAGTGATGCAAATGCATGTCAAGTTGATCAACATATTGTATTATTCTCCAGTGCAATAACAGTACTGAAATGAAGGCTAAAAGGGCATTAATGGGAGCCTGAAAAAAAAAATGAAAAAAAGAAGTAACTAAATAGTTACTTTTCACAGTAACGCATTACTTTTTGGTGTAAGTAACTGAGTTAGTAACTGAGTTACTTTTGAAATAAAGTAACTAGTAACTGTAACTAGTTACTGGTTTTCAGTAACTAACCCAACACTGCTTATGTGACTTCTGTTTTAATTTACTACTTACTTGTGCTACTTCCATTCAAAATATACATGTTTTGCACTGATGCAAACATATTTATTTGTGTACACATTTTGAATAAGGCGTGGAGTTGAAAACAACTGTTGAAATGTTCTTCTTCTTTTCTTCCCTTCTCTGTGGTCGGCCTCAAGCTCTGGAACACTCTGCACCTCCATGTTCGAACTGCTCCCACAGTGGAGTGTTTTAAGTCTCGTCTTAAGAACCCACTTTTATTCTCTGGCTTTTAACACTGTGGGAGATGTACTTGCCAACCCTCCCGAATTTTCCGGGAGACTCCCGAAATTCAGTGCCTCTGCCGAAAATCTCCCGGGACAAATATTCTCCCGAAAATCTCCCGGTTTCCAGCCGGACAACAAAATTGGGGGCGTGCCATAAAGGCACTGCCTTTAGCGTCGTCTCTCACCTGAAAAGGAGACTATTATATACTGTATGTCTCCGTTATCCATAGGTTTATCTATAACCCATAAAGTAGGCAGGCAAGGAGCTATTTCTCAGCGTGTGTTTATTCCAGCCGCACGTAAATACTGTAGTGGCTGGTTACTGGGTTTTAGCCAATGACTTTGGCCGGGGGGCGGGACTTCCGGGAGAGATAGGGAAGTGACGTTGTTAATAGGAAGTGGGTGTTCGAGTTTTGCCGGGAAAAGGGATAGACACACATTGGAGCTGTTGTGTGGTTGAATTACATCTTGTGCAATAAAGACAAGACAAACAAAGAAGTCGTATGAGCCTACATTCCTGGGATTATTACGATACACTGACACGGATTCAGAGATCGCTCGCCTGTGTTTTCATTGCTGTTTACTGTACTATATATAAATATATATATATATATATATATATATATATATATATATATATATATATATATATATATATATATATATATATATATATATATATATAAGAAATACTTTAATTTCAGTGAATTCTTGCTATTAATATACTCCTCCCCCTTAACCCCGCCCCCGCCCCCGTCCACCCCCCAACCCCCCAATCTCCCGAATTCGGAGGTCTCAAGGTTGGCAAGTATACTTGCCAACCTTGAGTGTGGTCCTCTGTGTTTTTACATTTGTTATTTCTATTTATTGTTTTAATTGGTTTTACCCTTTAAAATCGTTTTAATCATATTTATTTTTATATATTTTTTTAATATTGGTTTTATATTTATTTATTTTGTTTTATTCAGTCATTGGTGGAGCTAAGGATAGTATTTGCATTTTGTTTTTAATATTTTTGTGCAGCGCTTTGGCAACATATTTTTTGTTTAAATGTGCTATATAAATAAAGAACATTTGGTCTCACCTGTTCAAAAAGCCCATCTGCGCAATCGGATCGCGTATGTCCCTTCGCGACTTCCGTAGCTGCTCCCATTTAAGCTAGCGAGTAGCCGGGGCGAATTGAACTATGGTGCTGTTAGCTTTCTCCTACAAACAAACATAAAATGGACAAACGACTGAAAAAGCACCTAAATAGTCTGCTTTAAAACCACCACTACCTCCGTGCAAAGTAAGCTTTATTTGAATTATAATGTGTAGTTGCTCATTTTATTTATTATATTTTGTCATCTCGCTATCTGAATTTACTTATGATTGGACGTCAACGAAGGTCCTGAGTAGTCTTGGGTTCAATCCCGGGCTCGGGATCTTTCTGTGTGGAGTTTGCATGTTCTCCCCGTGACTGCGTGGGTTCCCTCCGGGTACTCCGGCTTCCTCCCACCTCCAAAGACATGCACCTGGGGATAAGTTGATTGGCAACACTAAATTGGCCCTAGTGTGTGGATGTGAGTGTGAATGTTGTCTGTCTATCTGTGTTGGCCCTGCGATGAGGTGGCGACTTGTCCAGGGTGTACCCCGCCTTCCGCCCGATTGTAGCTGAGATAGGCTCCAGCGACCCCAAAGGGAATAAGCGGTAGAAAATGGATGGATGGATGGACGTCAACGTAGGTTTGGTTAATTCAAGATAACTCCATCGTGGATTTAAAACCACCATGTTCGGGGTCAAGTTATATACCTCAAGCATCTTTTTCTTCTGTTCAACTGCTTCAGATATTTGTTTGTCCCTGTTTGAATGAGCCATGTCTCCTTGGCCTATAAACTGTCGTCATGGCTCTGTTTGAATAGAGTGGAATCCATACATTTTTTTCTTTTTCCAGATTGAAGAACATGGTTGTGAATCTCTGCCTGGCACACTTCAACACGGAAATTAGCTCCAACAAGGTAAACCTCCATTTTTTTTGGTGTATTGGTTTGAGTTTGAGTTGATTTGGAACATGCATGCATACAACATGATGCATCACACTTTCCCGTTTCTCTATTCAACATGTTCGAAAAGGAGTAGGAAGAAGCAGAGCTTATTTAATCCTACCCCTTTTCCTTTACATAGCAGTTGCTAAAACTTTTGTTCACTTCCTGTTCTCAATTTATTCACAATATACTCCATAAGTAATAACAATACAAATAAATAAATAATAATTGGTGAAGTAAGTTATATTTTATATGGTGAGATGTTGGAGTTTGCATGTCCTCCCCGTGACTGCGTGGGTTCCCTCCAGGTACTCCGGTTTCCTCCGGCTTCCTCCCACTTCCAAAGACATGCACCTGGGGATAGGTTGATTGGCAACACTAGAATTGGCCCTAGTGTGTGAATGTGAGTGTGAATGTTGTCTGTCTATCTGTGTTGGCCCTGCGATGCGGTGGCGACTTGTCCAGGGTGTACCCCGCCTTCCGCCCGATTGTAACTGAGATAGGCTCCAGCGCCCCCGAAGGGAATAAGCAGTAGAAAATGGATGGATGGATGGAGATGAGTAAGATTATCTTGAAAATTAATGGATTGATGAGATAAATTCCGAATGTTTATCATGGTTCTTCTTCTTTGTACTTTGTAAACACTTTAAGTTTGAAGAGTTTCTTGAAGTGGGTCATATTAGTACATTGTTTAACGTATTTTTCGGATTATAAATCGCTCCGGAGTATAAATGGCACCGGCCGAAAATGCATAATAAAGAAGGAAAAAGACACATAAGTCGCATTTTTTGGGGACATTTTTCGCCAGTCCCTTACAAGTTTCTCGCTTACTCCAAACTTTCTTTCTGCTGCTCGATTGCCGTTTTCTGCTTCATATTTCACTACTTCCAGCTTGGAACCTGCAGTATAGGATTTCCTTTTCGGAGCCATTTTTGTTCAGCCCTTCTCAGTTTTTATAAGTTACCGGCAATGTTGAAATTATCCATTTTCACAGGTACGGAAGTAGTAGCAGGTAGCATCTTTTTTTTCACAATGCACTTCTGCCATGACCTGCCCCCGCCAAATTTGTATTGGTTGACGTGTGTGTGTGTGAGACGATTGCTGATATACGCCTAGTCTCTTACGTGAATGAGATAAATAATATTATTTCATATTTTACGGTAATGTGTTAATAATTTCACACATAAGTCGCTCCAGAGTATAACTCACACCCCCGGTCAAACTATGAAAAAAAACTGCGATTTATAATCCGAAAAATACGGTAATTTATTTGCTTAATCCATTCCATAATTTAATTCCACATACTGATATACTAAAGGTCTTAACTGTTGTACGTACGTACAAATGTTTTAAATTACATCTTTCTCTAAGATTATATTTCTCCTCTTTTGTTGAGAAGAATTGTTGTATATTCTTGGGTAGCAGATTATAGTTTGCTTTGTGTATAATTTTAGCTGTTTGCAAATTCACTATGTCGTGGAATTTCATTATTTTTGATTAAATAAATAAAGGGTTTGTATGTTCTCTACATCCAACATTATGTATTATTCTCACTGATCTTTTTTGTAACACCGTTAATGAATGAAGTGTACTTTTGTAGTTATTTCCCCATATTTCTACACAATAACTCAGATATGGTAACACTAGCAAGAGGAGTTATGAAGGAGTGTGTCATATAACTTGTGTGTGAACGAACTTGTATAAATATGTAAATAGAACAGTCACTCCACATTTCAGATACCATTCTTAAAGCAAAAATACTATAGATCAGTGGTTCTAAAACTTTTTCACAAGGTAGCACCTTGGAAAAACACCTTGCTCTCCAAGTACCACCATAATGACCAACAATAAAACACAGTAGCATAGTAAGCCTAAGTATTCATTAAAACCATTACAGAAGATTTTTTTAACAGGTGTCTTTAATATTTTGGCTACTGCAACATTACACACCGTCTGAATAGTGGATTTGAATATAGTAAAATAAAACACTGTACTTAAATAATTAATCATATCAAATTAATCGTTAAACATTGTACTCACTTAGATATAATATCAATAATTATGGGTGGAAGTAAATGGAGAATTTGGAGAACATTTGGTTTCACGTGTGTTGAGTGATGGAAATGACTTTAATTTCCCCTCGGGGATTAATAAAGTATTTCTGACTGACTGACTGACGCAGTAAGACGGTTCTCTTTGTGTCTTAATTGTTTATTTGGCGTCGACTCCCACCCACAATAGTCAGATTGTAACGACTTCTATTGAAGGTTGATAAACCTTTAATAACGGCTCGGGTCGGGTCATTGCAATATTTAATTAAGAGTGAATGTTGTCTGTCTATCTGTGTTGGCCCTGCGATGAGGTGGCGACTTGTCCAGGGTGTACCCCACCTAACGCCCAAATGTAGCTGAGATAGGTTCCAGCACCCCCCGCGATCCCAAAAGGGACAAGCGGTAGAAATCGGATGGATGGATGGATTCTTTAGCGTACCACTAGATAGAGCCCGTATACCACAGTTTGAGAATCACTGCTATGGATTACACATGAATAGGTTCGTACATAGTAATTTACCCTTAGAAAGGAGTTTAATACAGCCTCATATAAAATCTAAGATGATACTGATAGTACTGTAATGATTAGTGATGTGCCATACCACTGATTTTTTTCTGATCCGATACCTAGTAAAGTTCCAGCTGGTATCGGCGTTACCTATCCGATACTTTGTGCAAATATACCTAATGTATCTGGTAAAATTGAAAAAAATATGTATTTCAGGTGTTGCTGCTCTTTGGTAAACGATATAAAATCACATTGCGAAACACATTTTGGCGTTATTCTGCATTGAATACATTGTTATTTACTTTTATATTCAACACTGTATGTAGTGTCTCCAAATAATCGACAATGAAAGAATGCATGCACCTGCTGTTTTACTGAAAAACTCATTTGATTTGCTGGTATTTTTTTAAATAAAGATGTGCTGCTGTGCCTGCGCATACACTCTTACCCAGGCAGAAGAAAAAGTAGTCCCCACCAATCGCTTTGCATTTAGACAAGATCTAAATGATTTAGTTACTTGACACTGTATTTTTGTTTAGGGCTGCATGATTTTGAGAAAAAATCCTAATTGCGATTTATCTCTCCAAAATTGTAATTGTGATTTGATTTGCGTTTTTTATATTTTATTCATGAAACGTCAAAAATAACAAGTGATGGAAGACATGTTACTTCTCGACTGTCAATCAACATATTCTTGTCTCAAGGAGCCACAATGTGCAATAATGTACTGTAAAAAAAAAATGTGGCTTTATGCAGACAGACTCAGAGCTTTTGTCTACATCATGGTCTTAAACTGAAGAAGTAGCCAATAAAAACTATGCAGTAATTATAATGTAATATAATCATAGGATATGATAATGATAACAACCATTAAAAAGGATATCAACTTTTATATCTCATTACTGTAGAGCAGTGGTTCTTAACCTTGTTGGAGGTACCGAACCCCACCAGTTTCATATGCGCATTCACCGAGCCCTTCTTTAGTGAAAAATAAAATGTTGTCTTTTTTCAAATTCAAGACAAAGTTACATGTTTTTGGTAACACTTTAGTATGGGGAACATATTCTAAGTAACAAAGACTTAATTTAGAGTTTTTTGGACACTAGGGGAACATATTCTAAGTAACAAAGACTTAATTTAGAGTTATTTGGTTAGGGTTAGGGTTACGGCCAGGGTTAGAGGGTTAGGGTTATAATAAGGCCATGCCGAATAAGGCATTAATAAGTACTTAATAATGACTAGTTAAGAGCCAATATGTTACTAATTTACATGTTAATAGGCAACTAATTAATGGTGAATATGTTCCCCATACTAAAGTGTTACCATGTTTTTTTACTGGTGCACAACATGAACCGTGCATGGACATCACCTTGTTCAAAGAACAAAACCAACACAGTGCATAAACTCACAACAAATTACACACTTGCAAATCAGTCTGACTTCTGCTGTTGCCATATCTGTAATACGCCGATAGGGAGAAGTTTTTATTTACACAATGAGTCGGGTGTGTCTTGACCTCCGCCGAAACCCTGAGCCCGACTCACCGAACCCCTAGGGTTCGATCGAACCCAGGTTAAGAACCACTGCTGTAGAGGGACGAGAGGGAAAATGAATGGATGGATGTTTACCATTGTACTGTAATTGGAAGATAAATAACTTTGCTTTTCTAAATAAATAAACAAACACAAAAATAAAATGGACTCTCATTTCTATAAGCAAAACTTATTGAACATCCTAAAGTACATTTTTTTTCCCTGTTGGAAAAACTAGATGACTGCGGAGAACAAAAAAAGGATCTTGCGGTTACATCATCGCACTAATTAAAACCTTGATGTCAAATATTCATATTCATTATCTCAAATAACTAAAGTATCAAAAGTATAAATATTTTAATTTTTTAGAATCTCTATTAGAGCATACAGATCTGGTACTGGCGGCATTGATAATTCAGTATCGATCCGCACATCCATCCATCCATTTTCTACCGCTTGTCCCTTTTAGGGTCACGGGGGATGCTGGACATTATTAGGAATAATATTAAAGCCAACAGTACTTGTTGTCCATGACATCAAGGACCTGGACAAATTTTAAAGTTTACACAGCTTCTACAACAACGATAATAATGGACTCTGACAGAAAACAAACACAGTATGTTCCAAGGGACGACTAAACAAGAAGACCTAGATTCAGGAGTACATCCACATACACTTATAGAGATTATTGAAACAACATCAAAGATTGTTGAAATGTAACTTACTTCACCGAGTATTATTTATTTATTTATTTATTTATTTTTATTGTGATTACTTATGGAGTATATTGTGAATAAATTGAGAACAGGAAGTGAACAAAAGTTTTAGCAACTGTTATTTTGAAGAAAAGGGGTATGATTAAATAAACTCTGCTTCTTCCTACTACTTTTTGAACATGTTGAAAAGAGAAACTGGAAATTGTGATGTGTCATGTTGTATGCTTGCATGTTCAAAATAAACTCAAACTCAACTCAACAGAGCTACGGTATTGGTATCCGCCATTATCCAATTTCAGGGATCGACATCAGTTCGGAAGCTAACAAATATAAACAAGATATAAAGTACTGTAATAAAAATTGTTGCTGAAATGTAAAGGATGAAATCATTTTTGTCAGATTCTTTACAGGGTGCCACTATTTAAGAAACAACAATTCTAATAAGGCCTTTTCAAGACCAAAACCTTAAAACTTTAAATCACAGATGTCAAATTCAAGGCCCAGTGAAAGCCTGCAATTATTATGTGACAATAAAGTACATACTCTTTCTTGCTAAATGTATTTGTTCCTGTAATTTTGACAGAACAAAAAACATGTATTGCATATATTTTAAACTTCAATATTATTTGACCATGCAACAAATATATTATTTTTTTCTGTATTACAATTTTTTTGTTAAAAGTTAAATATTTGCTTGTCACCTTGACTTATGATAAATATATATCAAATGCATAGGCACATGCGTAACATCATGAGGCTATTATACATTTATATTCATATAAAGTAGATTCACTGTTACAAACGGCCCTCTGAAGGCAGCTGTACTGCAATGTGACCCTCAATAAAGAAAGTGTTGACAACCCTGACCTAGATGTTTTTAGGGGCTCATTGTGAATAAATATGCATGCATGTGCAACAAATAGAGCAGGGTCGCTTCCCTTTCCACATCGACTATGTTCTGTACTCTCAAGTAGAGTAACATAACATTTATGTTGTTTTACTGCGTTATAAATATTCGTACAATGCATCCATTTTAAAGTTTGGAGATGGACAGGAAGAATCTTGCTAGACTTTGAGTGAGAAAAAACACGACGGATGGAGAGGCATGAAAATAAAGCCATTGAGGGTCAGAGCGGTGTGTGGGAGACCGAATCCCCACTGACCTTGTTATGTTCTTTTATCTCTGTTTTGTCATTTAAAATCTGGTTTTGCTACATACTATTGAATATATGAAGTATTCTCTTTCACATTTTCTGGTTTTGGATTTGTTTTTTGATTTCATCCTTGAAAGTTAAGACATTTGAGGGTTTTCAATCATTTTTGTTCACTCAAGTGTGCATGGCATTCAGCTAGTTTTTGTTGTAGGACAGACACATCATTTTGTCATGTGGTACAATGTGTACCACAAGACAAAATAATTTTGTACTGTACATGTTTTCTATAACTTTAGTGTGAAATAATGTACTCGTTTACTATTTGTGTCTAATTGCAGTTGTGTGCAGACGGTTATGACGTCACTAACCTCATATCAGCAAACCCTGCTGTCCGCAGGCGGGGCTTTAAGCTGGAGTACTTTCTACGTCCACCTGTACAGGTGAGTTTTTGCTTTTTAAGCCCGAAGGCGTAAGACAATAGGCTCCATGAGCACCCCCCGCGACCCCGAACGGGACAAGCGGTAGAAAATGGATGGAGGGAAGTTCCAATCAAGGTTTTGTGCTGCCGATTTCGATATCGATCATCCGTGAGTGAGATCTGCAAATAACGATCACATGTATTAACTGTACATTTTTCAATGCATTTATGGTGAGTGCTATTGACATGTTAACAATATCAACACAGAATTTGAACTAGTTCCTTATTGTCTTTTATTACATGCATTTTTTAGCAAAACAAAGTCAATAGTACACAATAAATAAATAAAAGCAAAAACTACTATCTGCTACTCATTTGCTTTTTGCCCTTTTGAGAAAATAAAAATAATGATGTAATTCTTCCAGTATCGATCGTACACTAATACTACCCATACTATCGACACCACCAATTTATGTATCAATCAGATCCTCCCTTTACTTGTGGTGTACTGACCGTGACAATGCTGACATACCAAAAGTTTGTGATATTATCCTCTCTGGTGTTCCTCTCAGATTGCAATATACCTATGTCAGTGGGGGTGTGGCGAAGGACGTGGGAATGTGACATCATCATATAATTTGCGTAATCGGCGGTGATGCATTTATTTTTTTTTAAAAGGCTAAAGAGATGTTATACATATGTACAATAACTCTGTTTTACTAGCTATTAGTATTAACATATATTTCTTCCTATATTATAAAGTTTTGCTCTATTTTTTCAATTGTTGTTGCTTATTGTACAATGTAACACAGACTGCACTATATTCTGCCCTCCCTGAATGTTGGAATTTTGAATTAGAGATGGAATAAAATAAATTGAGGTGCTTTTTATTGATATTCTCCACAACGAAGTCACTGTAAAACTAAGGACACATGAAGTACACATACATCTCGGAATCAGATAAAATTATTAATATCGTTTGGTATAAACTGGAAAAAAAAGCAATACAATTCTACAGGATGAAGGTTAGCTCTAATGCAGCTAGCTTAATGCTAACGTACAATGGACCAGCTCATTTACAAGCTAATGAAAACTAGCACAACTAACTTGTACATCCATCCATTTTCTGTACCGCTTGTCATCATTGATGGGACGGGACGGCGTGGCTTTGATGTTAAAGCGGCCGTGCCAGCAACTTGAGGGTTCCAGGTTCGATCCCAGCTTCCGCCATTTTAGTCACGTCTGTTGTGTACTTGGGCAAGACACTTAAACCTTGCTCCTGATTGGTCGTGGTTAGGGCCTTGCATGGCAGCTCCCGCCATCAGTGTGTGAATGTGGAAATAGTTTCAAAGCGCTGTGAGTACCTTGAAGGTAGAAAAGCGCTATACAAGTATAACCCATTTACCATTTACCATTGGGGTTGCATGGGTAAGCTGGAGCCTATCCCAGCTGACATTGGGCGAGAGGTGGGGAAATTGCAGGGCATATATAGAC
This sequence comes from Nerophis lumbriciformis, assembly GCF_033978685.3. Taxonomy (NCBI): domain Eukaryota; kingdom Metazoa; phylum Chordata; class Actinopteri; order Syngnathiformes; family Syngnathidae; genus Nerophis; species Nerophis lumbriciformis. The sequence continues at coordinate 8,574,794 of NC_084580.2, forward strand.
AATCATTAGCACTCACATTCATACCTATGGACAATTTAGAGCCTCCAAATAACTTATGGGGCTAATTAAAATTAATTCAATTGATGCGTTTTGGTGTCTGCCAGCGTTTTTTTTATTTAAATTGTTTGTTTTTTTAATTTAGGAAATGTATTACTATATCTCCTACATGAAAAAAATTATTTCATTGCGCAATTTCTTGTGTTCGAGTCATTCCAGACGCACGAATGCGCTGGTGATGCAATCCACAGCCTTGTGCACAGAATTTAATGCCAGTGTGCATATGTTTCTGTTGTGTAGATTGCGATTCAGAAAAGGTGTTAAGGATTATATATGTGTACTAGGGATGTCCCGATCCAGGTTTTTGCACTTCCGATTCGATACCGATATTGTTTTTGCATTTCCGATCCGATACCGATACCGATACTGACCGATACTGGCCTATCCGAGCATGTATTAAAGTTTAAAGTTATTTAGCCTACTTAGTTGTCAGAATCATGTTGAAAAGGGTTTTAGTACTCTTGATAACAACTAGCCAGCTGAATTAGGGGAGTTTGAATAATACACAATGGTTGGTAACAAGAAACTGACCTGTTTATTCAAGGATAAACACAAAATAGACAAAATTATACATGACAAACAGAAATGGCATCATTGAACTAGGGCTGGGCGATATGGCCTTTTTTTTAATATTGCGATATTTTAAGGCCATATTGCGATACACAATATATATCTCGATATTTTGCCTTAGCCTTGAATGAACACTTTGTGCATATAATCACAGCAGTATGATGATTCTATGTGCTTTGATTGATTGATTGAGACTTTTATTAGTAGGTTGCACAGTGAAGTACATATTCCGTACAATTGACCACTAAATGGTAACACCCCAATAAGTTTTTCAACTTGTTTAAGTCGGGGTCCACTTAAATTGATTCATGATACAGATATATACTATCAGATATATACTATCATCATAATACAGTCATCACACAAGATAATCACATTGAATTATTTACATTATTTATAATCCAGGGTGTGGAGGGGGGCACCGGATGTAAGTGTCAAAAAGACAGCCAAAAGAGTTTGATATGAGAATAAATCTAAAGTTAAAATATAGGGTAGAAATGCACCCATTTGCAGGAAATGTAGTCTTGGTTTTCAAAATTTTCTTTCAAGGCTTGCATGTCTACATTAAAACATTCTTCTTCATACTGCATTAATATATGCTACTTTTAAACTTTCATGCAGACAAGGAAATCACAACTAAAAAAAATCACTAATTTTTTCATACGGTGTTGATGTGGAAATTTTTGCCTCAGCATTTTGATGGTGTGGACGTGTGGCACCGAATGGAGATAAGCGTCTCGACAGACGTCACAATATTTGAACAATGATGACGAAAACTGTTTTCTCTGTCGTGTCCGTGTGTTGAAAATTGTTATGCGCTTATTTTTTTATTTGATTTTGTGCGTGGCATAGATTTGCTATGCGCAGAGGACGCTTAAACAGTGCGCAATTGCACAGGCGAGCACCTTAGAGGGAGCGTTGCTCGCACGGCTGCGCTAGCATCACAGCTAACGTTAGCCATGCTGCTACCTCTCTGCTCGGGGAGGACGTATACGTATGTGACGTGTGTCGTGACATTATGTGACGTGTGTAAGAAGGTGCACTTGCTGTCTGTGAGAGGGAGACACAGGAAAGAGTGAGAAGAGCCTGTCGTGTAATGCCAGCAGCTAAAAGCAACTGCGTGAGAATTCACAGACCTGTAGATGTGTTGAAGGTGTGCTGGAAAATGCGGAACGGAAATTACGGAGCAGCAGAAAAGTGGAATGTATTATTTAAATCGGTGCGTTGGAAAACACGGACCAGAGTTTTTTTTTAAACTGGATCTGGATCAGCATTTTCCCATGCCTTGCCGATACGCAATTTTTGGCAAATATCGGCAGCCGATCCGATCCAAATATCGGATCGGGACATCCCTAATGTGTACCACCGCTTCAACACATTGCACACATGATAACATGAATGTGCAGGAAATTATCGTCCATCCATCCATCCATTTTCTACCGTTTATTCCCTTTTTGGGGTCGCGGGGGGCGCTGGAGCCTATCTCAGCTACAATCGGGCGGAAGGCGGGGTACACCCTGGACAAGTCGCCACCTCATCGCAGGGCCAACACAGATAGACAGACAACATTCACACTCACATCCACACACTAGGGCCAATTTAGTGTTGCCAATCAACCTATCCCCAGGTGCATGTTTTTGGAAGTGGGAGGAAGCCGGACTACCCGAAGGGAACCCACGCAGTCACGGGGAGAACATGCAAACTCCACACAGAAAGATCCCGAGCCCGGGATTGAACCCAAGACTACTCAGGACCTTCGTATTGTGAGGCAGATGCACTAACCCCTCTTCCACCGCGCTGCCCGCTGGAAATTATCGTCTCCGTGGTAAAAGTCTTGTATGCACGCAAAATCTTCATTTAAATAAGGTGGTCTGCACCACTTTTCAATTGCACATGCAGTGTTAGTAGTTTAGTAGTAACACGCCCACTCGTAATAAACGCTGTTTAGCGCGTGGTATTTGGATCTTAGTGAATCAGGCCCAAACTTTTCACAAAAAACAGAACTTCAAAATTGAACACTATCTGTTCTAGGTTTCTGTCTGCCTGAATTATTGGGAAATGTACAGTAGATTTTGATCCATACTATCATGCAATGTAATTTCTAAGTGAACTTTTTATATACATTTTCCTTAACGAGCTGCATCACAGTCCTGTGATTGGCTGGCCACCAGTCTTGGGTGCACACTGCCTCTAGCCCAAAGTCAGCTGTGTCTGATTGTCTGTGTACTAAGGGTAAGTCTTGATCGTCCAGTTTGTAGCGTCATGAGACAGAACAAACTAAAACATGTCATACCACCCCATCTGTAGCTTATCCATTTTTTCCTGGATAGACATCCGTTGTTTGGATGATTTTAGCTACGTGGTATGGAGGCTGGCTCCTGCTTCGTGTGACACATATTGACGGTCCTGCCGTCAGGCTGCCTCGAAGGGTCAGTTACACGGTAGGGACTAGGGATGTAACGATATGAACATTTCCTATCATGATTACCGTAACCAAAATTATCACGATTATTATCATTAGTGTGGCATTGTTGATTGTGCTCTGAAATTACTTATATACACACACTGAAATATTTTAACCAAGTTTTTTTTATATATATATCTTAAATATGCACAAACCCATTTGTTGACAAGTTTTGTGTTTTTTATGCTCCACTGATTATTTTACTGTATTTTATGTTTAATGGCAAATATTTTATTGTTTTAAATATTGATTAGTAATGTAGCATTTTAAGATGTATTTAAATGAAAAGTGTGTAACAAATACTTTTTATTATTATTATTTCTGGTGGGCATTGTGGTGCCCTATTCTGTTCAGCAGTCTTTGAACGCATTGTAAAAACACCTCCTTTTTGGGGACTAAAACGCCGAGTGATCACTCTGTTAAGAGAGCACAGCTTGTAGGTTTAATGTTACATATTTAATGTCTTAAGTGCTCAAACTGCAAAGTGTTTGAATAAGTTTATCTTGTGGAATATGTCGTTTCCTATTGGGGTTAGTGTTCGTAATGTCTCTTGTTTGTATGTTAGCATTTAAGCTAGCAAGCCAGCGCCAGTCAGTCCAATATTTTTTTTTAAATTGCACTTATCAATCAGTTTTTTTCGATTATTTTAATTTAATACGATAATACTAATCGTCGGGAGTTTTACCACAGGTGTTATTACTGTTAATCGTTACATCCTGAGGTAGGACATGTTTTTAATGGTTTGTTTTTCTGATTCGGTGGGTGTTGACTTATTTTTCTCTGTGCTCTCCTTCGCACTCGTTTTCGCCATACCAGTGGTTGGATGAGCAGATAACTCCAATTTATGCTTGCAATTAAAACCATAACAAAAACTTGAGAGGCAGCTTATATCTTGAAATATTCGTTTGCATCTGGATATTTGCAATTTTCTACAATCGAAAGCTTTGGTTTTTAACAATCCATTTTTGTTGCACAGGTGACGTTAAAGTTTGGCTTCCAGGTGGAGCTGTGCAGGGTGGACGTGGAACTGTGGCCTTGGGGCATGGACCTAGGGCAGACCAGTAAGAGACTGGAGATCAGCACCAATTCCGATCTGCTTCCTCCCCAGAATTTTGGCCAAGCCGAGGGACTGAACCAAGTCAATCACCGACTCAAGGTGGACAAGAAGGGGGAAGAAGGAAAGCAGGACAATCACGCTGGCAGGTTAAATGGCTATTTTCAAGCATGGCGTGAGGGGACTGAACAAAGAGGTGACATGTGCAAACAAAAGACCAAAAGTCATTCTCAACCAGACACTCGGTTTAATAATCCTGGGCCTGATTTTAAACTGGTTGGCCGTTGTGAACTCAAGGAGGAAACCAAAGTTTGCTTCTGTCATTCTGCATTTCGCCCACGGCCTCCCTTCCTCTCCTCTCCTCCTCCTCCTCAACCAGACAACTGTCGCACAGAAGATCTGTGGAGTCGAGGTCATCTTTCTTTGAGCTCTGTCACACAGCTTCGCGTGACTTTGCCTTTCGGCGGGGCTGCATCTGCTCTGGGCCTCAAGGCTTTGGTGGTGTGGGGGCAGCCGGCTCGTTGCTGCCCTCCAGAGGAAGTAGAGAAAATTCATCTCGTCCACAGGGCCAGTCGAAGACCGCTACCTCGACCTATTGCTTCTGTCAGTCACATTGAGCAGCCCCAGCAAGACACACCTTCAAGGTAAATGGTTTGGCCTTGTCTTACATTATTTCATTAGGATAGTCACTCAAAGCAGGGTGCTTTTTGTAGTTATTTTTTACAAAAATCAATTGATCTGTTGGATCATGAGTGCAATGAACTCATCAGCGGTATTAAGGCTGGCTGAGTAGTTTACTTCTCACCACTATCACAGCCAGTGTTGGTAATGACGGTTTTTGTGTATAATTACCGGTACTAACGGTTATTTTTTTTCAGTAACGAGAATGTGAAGTGACTTGTTACTACTGTTTGGTTAAAGTAAGCGCAAGCTTTCGTCCACACATCAGCTGCCTGAAGAGACATTTATATATGTTATACATGTACATATGTATGTATGTATATCTATATGTATGTATGTATATGTATATATATATATATATATATATATATATGTATGTATGTATGTATGTATGTATGTATGTATGTATGTATATATGTGTGTGTATGTGTATATATATATATATATATATATATATATATATATATATATATATATATATATATAATTTATTGATGTGTATGTATATTTGTATATGTGTTTGTATGTGTACATATATATTTGTATGTGTATGTATGTATATTTATTAATGTGTATTTATATTTATTAGGGGTGTAACGGTACACAAAAATTTCGGTTCGGTATTTACCTCGGTTTAGAGGTCACGGTTCGGTTCATTTTCGTTACAGTAAGAAAACAACAAAATATAAATTTTTTGGTTATTTATTTACCAAATTTGTAAACAATGGCTTTATCCTTTTAACATTGGGAACACTATAATAATTCTGCCCACGTTAATCAACATTAAACTGCCTCAAGTTTAGAGATTAAATAAAATGACCAAGCTTTTCTTTTACATATAAAAAGTGCAACATTAAACAGTTTCAAGTCAACTCATCATGCTTAATTTATTACAGCATTTGGGAAGCCTGTAGTTGATTTTTATTATGTAAATGTTAGATTTTTATCAACATGTGATAGCAGGGACCCTGCCATTCAAAACTAGGCTGCTACATTACTAATGATTAATGTAACTATAGCTGAAAAAATAGTACAATAGCAATAAGAGAGACTATTCATCCCTGAACACCATGGAGTTCATGTATGCTTAATGATGCAGTTACATTATTATATCAACTATCAGAGACAGAACATCTTCATTTAACATAATGTCCTTTTTTGCTGCTTCAACACAGCTCAATCAACACAGAAAAGGGTAAAGTGAAATAACAGACAGACAGGGCTTTGCTGTCCGTAACACACACACGCACGCACACACACACACCCCAAAATGAGCTAACGTTACGCTAAAAGCTAATTAGCCTTCACCTCAAGCCAGGACTGCGAGCGAGCTGAGCTGGTGTTTGTTTCTAGATCGTCAACGGGCTCATAGTGATGTTACGAGTAGTTGACTGGGAGGTGTTTATTATAATTTGGGGAGAGTCCGCTGCCTGATGCTTACCTGCTAAACACCTTTCTGCTCATCCCACCGTCTCTCCTCTCTGCCTGCCTGAGCACTGACTCCATGCGCTCTGAATACGCGCTGCTGATTGGCTGTTACCGCTCTGCGTGTAACCAATCAGATGGTTGTGTGGGTGGGACAATGCTGGGTGCTGTGTAGAGTACTGACAGAGAAAGAGGCAGAAGAAGCGGAGCAGCTTGTTAAGACTTTAGCTTAGGCGGCTATTTAATATGTTCGTGTGGAAACTCGTTCGGTACACCTCCGAACCGAACCGAAATCCCCGTACCGAAACGGTTCAATACAAATACACGTACCGTTACACCCCTAATATTTATATATGTGTAATGTATGTATATATATTTATATGTATGTATGTATATATATATATATATATTTTTTTTTTTTTGAATGTGTTTATGTATGTATATATCTATATTTATATATATATGTATGTATATATCTATATTTATATATGTATGTATATCTATATACCGTATGTATATGTTGTGGAAACTGACCAACAACAAGACGCTGAGAAAGCTTCCGTTCTCAAGAAAATGGGTTTATTTAACAAAGGGGGGGGGGGGATAAATGTATGGAACTTAAATCATCCTCCCAATCGGGGTACTTTTCATCATGCATTTCGTCACATTAGCATTGTCCAGCATCGGTTGCCTGACAACAGACAAAGCATCAATTAGTACATACTGTCTATACATCGAGCATTATGTTTGACAGAAAGTGGAGTGTGCATGTTACCGCCCGACAGCGTCCTATGCGAAGGTAGAGCTAGACCAGGTTCAAGCTGCTGCATTTATGGCTCAGGCTGATCAGAACCCAGGTGTCCTTAACTAGTGATTAGACACAGGAGTCATCATCTCGAGCTGATTGAGGAGGACTGCAGGGAGGTACTGCCCCTACTACTGCACACCTTTTACCTTCGATAAGACGGCGGTCAGACGGCATTGCAAAGAAACGATGTAAACAAAACACTTTTGGAACAGCTACCAGGTAATTACTGCTGTTTGCTCAAATAACAACAATTAAATACATAGAAAAGCAAGCTGTTCATCAAGTAAAGAGGTGTTATAACACCACAGTAGTCCAACTATAGTATTAGAAGCTGTCAATGTATAAACTTACCAAAGAAGATGTTTAAACGTTAGTAGGAGGTGTTTTTCACACAACTTTTTGGTGACAAGTAGTCATCATATTTGCAAAAAACATATTACCTGACACGTAGAAGTCATATAGGAAATGTTCGGCGCTGTATATTGGAGTTATTTTGGTAGTTTGAGGTGGCTGTGTGTCCCAAAGCCAAGCACAGAAATGGCCCCAGAAGGGTGCACCATGCAGGGTTGCTGTGTATAGAGAGATGGCCCCTGGCTGGCACAGACCATGGTGGTGAGTGTTTGTCCAGAGCACGGTAAAAATTATTTTCCCTTTTCTTTTCAATGACAGCATTTCAGCCAATTTCTGCGACTTTCCGCATTTAGATGATGTTTTAGCGCAAATCTATGAGGTTGTTTACTTCTGCGTATCTAGAAATGGGGCGGTAAATTGTGTCTTATTTTATGCTTTGTAACAGCGCCTGAATTAATATTTTAGCCCGCAGTGTCATAATTACGACGGTCTGATGGAAAAAAAGTACGGATAGCAGTATCATTAGTCCAAAATTTTAACGGTTCGCTTGGACAGACCCAATTAAGAACTGGTACCTAAAAATAACGGTACTCGGTATAAAATCCCAATTCAGGGGAGCATTGTTTAACTCTTTAGGTGCTGCCTGCCATGTTGCTCTGTTAATGTTGACAGTCGCGATTGAAAATGTTACTATGATTATGTCATCGCAAGATTGGAACGGACATATTTTAAAACAGATCTTCAGTCAACCGATTCATGACTTTCCAACTGGACATAGACCGAGCTATACTAGATATAGATCAATCCAGAGGCTCACCAAATTATGTATTCATATCTCTAAAGTAAAAATGGGTTATCGATTTGTGCCGATTTGTTACTGCCCTACTAACAATAGTTTTTAAAACATTACGATACGATACAAATGCAATTTAATGAAGATGGAAGCTTTGCATGGTGAAAATAAAATTAAATGTATCATGTCAGAACAATTTAATGTGTTTTTTTTTTTTTATGGACACATACAAAACAGGCGGTGCCTGCATTAATTATGAGCAAATAGTAGAACTAACAGCTTTAAGGCATTGCAATCCATAAACTTAAAGAAATTAAGATGTAAACAAAGCCCTTTTGGAAAAGCTACCAGGTATTAACTGTTGTTTGCTTAGGTAGCAACAATTAAATACAGAGAAAAGCAAGCTGTGCATCAAGTAGAGGTGTTATAACACCACAGTAACACAAGTGCAAGATACAATTGAGTGCCACCACAAAACGGCAGCTTCCGTGTAGAAGCTCAAATACTTTGTTTAGTTTACTTATTTATTTTTTTGTTTCAAATGCTTTAAAAAAATATATATACATCCGTCACGTCTTTAAGTGGCGTTCACTTGAAAACTTGAGAATGAATTACGATTACGATTCAGGCGCTACGATTGTTTTAAAAATTGATTATTGATGCATCTTTAATTTATGTATATTTTTTACATTTCTTTTTGTTTCTTTAAATAAGCGTTTATCACTATCAACTTAAATTAAAAAAAAAATATATATATATATATATATATATATATATATATATATACCGTATTTTTCGGAGTATAAGTCGCTCCGGAGTATAAATCGAACCGGCCGAAATTGCATAATAAAGAAGGAAAAAAACATATGTAAGTCGCACTCAAGTATAAGTCGCATTTTTGGGGGAAATTTATTTGATAAAGCCCAACACCAAGAATAGACATTTGAAAGGCAATTTAAAATAAATAAAGAATAGTGAACAACAGGCTGAATAAGTGTACGTTATATGACGCAAAAATAACCAACTGAGAACGTGCCTGGTATGTTAACGTAACATATTATGGTAAGAGTCATTCAAATAACTATAACATTTAGAACATGCTATACGTTTACCAAACAATCTGTCACTCCTAATCGCTAAATCCGATGAAATCTTATACGTCTAGTCTCTTACGTGAATGAGCTAAATAGTATTATTTGATATTTTACGGTAATGTTTTAATAATTTCACACATAAGTCGCTCCTGAGTATAAGTCGCACCACCGGCCAAACTATGAAAAAACTGCGACTTATAGTCCGAAAAATACGGTATATAAAATAAATGACACATTACGTTTCACAGTTTTCTGACAAGTATCCGCTGCCTTTTTGTCTGCTTCCAGCACTCTCTCAACCCCAGAGGAGTTTCTTGACCCCATAACCCAGGAAATAATGATGCTGCCCATGCTCCTCCCGAGTGGCGTCTCAGTGGACAGCACAACCCTGGAGGAACACCAGAAGAGGGAGGCGACCTGGGGGCGAGCCGCTAGTGACCCATTCACCGGTGTCCTGTTCAGCGCCTCCTCCCAGCCTCTGCCCAATCCCCAGCTGAAACACCGCATCGACCATTTTGTCCTGCAGAACGGACACGCAAGGAGGGACGGAACGTCAGGAAGACGAGCGGAGGTCAAGAAGCCACAACCGTCGAGGCTGATAGGCCCTTGTCCCTATCAACACTCTGCAACAACTACAGACAGACACACAGAGGACTTTGAATCTGCAAAGTCATCAGATTGTAGAAATGTGGATGAAAGGAAGAAACGACACCGGAGTGGATCAGAACCACCAACAGCTGAGCAATCACCTCAAATTAAAGTACCAAGAAATGGTGAGAGTCCAAATACTGTAAACTTATTCAAACTGATTAAATTCCACTTTATTGACACAATTCTTTGCAATAATTGACAATGCATACCTTCCATCCATCTTCTTCCGCTTATCCGTCTAGTGTTTATAGCTTGTATTCCCTGTGATGTCTCTTCCACAGGGCAGGAAAGCAGCAGTAGCTCACATGAACAACGTCTGTCAGCCAGCCTAGATGATGCCCTTTCCTCCGTCTTAAAGGGACGACCCTCTTTTACCTCAAACTTGTCCTTGCGGGAGCAGGCCCTTCCTTTCCCTGCCACTCTAACAGTACCAGGTTACCAAAACTTCAAACTTCACTCTATTAACTTATGTCTTCACTTGTGTCTAACTTTACACCAATAATTGTCGTCCTAGGGAATGATGGCCGGTGCTCATCTTGTTCCTCAGTGCTCTCCATTTACTCCAAACCTCTACCGCCCGTTTACCGCTTGCTCTGCGGTCATTTGCTGTGCCGCACTTGCCTGCAGAAAGACTCGCCATCTTTGAACTCTGTCGCCACATTGCCACCTTTCATCCAGTGTCCTAACTGCCAAAGCCCTACGTCTCGCAGTGACATCATACGTGTGCATCACTAGCCTGCCCGGAGACAGTGTCAAAGAAACAAGCTGTTCTCAAGGTAAAGGTCCCCAAACAGTCTTTTTTATTATGTACAGTATTCCTTAATGTCATCACAAGTTGCACAAAAATGTATTGCGTAAAATGAGTTTGGAGAAAGAAAAGAAAAACCCTCTCCTGCTTCCTGCCTTTTCATTGAGGGACTTGCAGCCTTGGTTCAAATGGTTTGTGGACACACAAAGAGAGACTTGAGGACACTGTGCATGCAGCATAGAATAAAGGAAGAAATTGAGGAGACCAAGGCTTCGTGATCCTTGTGAAGAGTATCATCTGACCTTCTGGCACCATTTTACACCCACCATGTAACGTCATAACCTCTCTACGATTAATGCAAAAATAGAACACAACGTAAAAGAACATCAGCGTGTGTATTGCCTATGTGTCAGTATCTTGAAACGAAACAAAAACGGTGACAATTTATTTTGTATTATGTTGGTTTCCATGACAACATCAAGTGTAAATCAAGGTCATGATCCTGTATCCGCTCAGTAAGGACTGCATGTAAAATAACCACAGACAACTCTAAAATGGTTAATGCTTACTCTTTTGAGCAATAATTGATTACAATTTAAGGATATTTTAGAATTATTCATCTGAAGCCCATTGCAGGTTTTTAAAGCAATATGTTTTAAATCATTAAAAAATGCAAATACCACCGATTTTGCGCAATTGTGGAGTGTGAGATAAGTTGGACATGTCAATTCAATTTTACATCATCTTTCACTAATAAATGTATTTATGCAATTACCAATGCATCTCAATAAATGTAATTATTGTCACCATTTTCTTTCTGTCAGTTGAGCATGACTCAATAGTTTACAACAGGGGTGTCAAACCTGTTCTTATTGAGGGACACATTGCAATTATGGCTGCTTGCAACCGTGAATGTATGTGTGTAACTACCTCATGATATTACACAATTGTGTTTGCATTTGATTATTGTATTTTTTTATGTACAAATAGATGGATAACTTTCTTTGAAATCAAATGTCAGGCACGGTGACGAGTACTAATTAAAGTTTTTATTGTAACAAAAGAAATCGGTAATATATGTTAATGTGTTTGTTGCATGAAAAGATAATATTAAGAGATAATAAAGTAGGGCTGTCAAAAATAAAGAGTTAACTCATGTGAATAATCACATTAATAATGCATAAACGCTTGTTAATCATACAATTTATTTTGACCGTACGTACTCCATTACTTTAACCGCGGATGGTTACCTGAAAGGTGGGCCGGGTTGTTATACAGTCAGTGATCAGATCATGTGGTAAGCCAGATATACCCACCCGGGCCTTGAGTTCGATGCCTGTAGTTTACAATATAGGAATTTGTTGCAATTCTTTTTAATTTTATGAGATAGCGAACTTGGGGTTCAGAAAAGCTGAAAGCTATCATTAACATTAATAAATATTTCATTATGTGCAGTGAATCAGAAGAGTTTAACTTTTTGAATTGAACTACTGAAATAAATGTACTTTTTCAATATATTGTAATTATGGAGATGCACCTGTATTTTATGTTTGTAATTAGGGATGTCCGATAATATCGGACTGCCGATCTTATCGGCCGATAAATGCTTTAAAATGTAATATCGGAAATTACCGGTATCTGTTTCAAAAAGTAAAATGTATGACTTTTTAAAACGCCGCTGTGTACACGGACGTAGGAAGAAGTACAAAGCGCCAATAAACCTTAAAGGCACTGCCTTTGTGTGCCGGCCTAATCACATAATATATACGCCTTTTGACACACAAACAAGTGAATGCAATCATACTTGGTCAACAGCCATACAGGTCACACTGAGGGTGGCCGTATAAACAACTTTAACACGGTTACAAATATGCGCCACACTGTAAACCCACACCAAACAAGAATGACAAACACATTTCAGGAGAACATCCGCAGCGTAACACAACATAAACACAACAGAACAAATACCCAGAACCCCTTGCAGCACTAACTCTTCCGGGACGTTACAATATACACCCCCGCTACCCTTTACCCCCCCGCCCTCCCACCTCAACCCCACCCACCTCAACCTCCTAATGCTCTCTCAGAGAGGGCATGTCCCAAATTCCAAGCTGCTGTTTTGAGGCATGTTAAAAAAAATAATGCACTTTGTGACTTCAATAATAAATATGGCAGTGCCGTGTTGGCATTTTTTTCCATAACTTGAGTTGATTTATTTTGGAAAACCTTGCTACATTGTTTAATGCATCCAGCGGGGCATCACAACAAAATTAGGCATAATAATGTGTTAATTCCACGACTGTATATATCGGTAGCGGTAATTAAGAGTTGGACAATATCGGAATATCGGATAGCGGCAAAAAAGCCTTTATCGGACATCTGTATTTGTAATTTTTTTTTTATTACCCCTTCTTGTGTAGAGATAATGTTGCGAGTTTTTTTTAAATGTATTTCATGCAGAATATATTCTGTTATAATTAATGACATATGTCGCTTGAATGCAGCCAGTCTGATTAAAGATCAGCTTGGCAAGTTATTGTTGAATTGTTAAACACCAAGAAAACACCTAATTGGTGAGACAGAATGCTGAACACAGTAATAACCTGAGTTTGATTAAAAATGCCCATTTTTTTTGTTTGTTTCATTAGTATTTATAAAAAACAAAACACTAGGGGGTAAAGGTTCAGATATGATAAGTGGTTTGACTGCATGATCATGATGGAGTGTTAATTAGTTATGATGGGCATAATTTAGTTTTTTTGTTTTTATTGGTTGTCCTTTTGCCACCAGCTAGATTGTTTCTGCATGTGGAATACAGACAAAAAGATTTGTGTGCGGATAAGTGATGCACAAACACATCTGCCTCGACCTCTCGCTATGACGTCTCAAACAAGTGTCAATCATGTGCTTATAAAAAAGAATGCGGAGTGGTAACTCCTTGTCAAAACATCCATCCGCCAGGTGGAGCGAACATCTTCCAACACATCAGCGACCAGCATCATCAACACCACCGGCAAGCAGCGATGTCTCACTCCGTGCTCCTCCTCTGCGCCCTGGGACTGCTCGCCCTCAACGTCGCCTTCTCCTCCGCCTGCTACATCCAGAACTGTCCTAGGGGGGGCAAGAGAGCCTTGGCCGAGACTGGACTCAGACAGGTGGGCAAATATGAAATATTTTTATCCATAAATTCTCATTTAAAATATAATCCAACCACATTATTTGTATTAGTTATGTTTTATCATCAAGACTATAGGTAATGGTATAATGCCATTACATTATTAGTATTTTTTTAATCATTAATTCTAATGCAATGCTGCTATAAAATCCTATTTTAGTACTTATTACGACGATTTTTATTATTTTCATTTTTAAAATAATTCTGTTGCCATTGTATTATTTGTAACCGTTTTTAAATTATCATGATAGTTTATTACAGTGCTGTTCCATTGTAAAGGTTTATTGTGTATGCACTACCTCATGACATTATGATTTAATCAAAATAATAAATCAAGAATATGAATTATAAGTATAAAATGATGATTTATACATATATTTTATATATGTTGTTTTAAAATGTCAATTGTAAGGTCTTTGATCCATGCAGTAAATAGTTTATGATCAATTTGTTTAAATACTGTCAGTAGACAGTTTAAATATCAATCAAATAAATATGTGGAATAACTTGTGCATTAGTTGATTAAATAGTGAAACCTAATATGGACCCTATGATTATGTGTATTTATCATATGCACTATTTGATTATTGGGGAAAAAAACTTTTAGATTAAAAACAAATCAATAGGTAACCTTATTATTAATGTTGATGATATAAAGTATTTGGATCATTATCACAATATACTAATAATAAAATGTTAAAATATATGTTAAATTACATACATACACACACATATATTTTATATCTTATACTGTATGTATATGTATATAATCTCATGATTAATCCAAATTGTAAAATGTGATTAATCTGATAATAAAATAATTTGAAAGCCCTAATATACATGTGTGTGTGTGTGTGTGTGTGTGTGTGTGTGTGTGTACATACATACATACATACATACATACATACATACATACATACATACATACATACATACATATATATATATATATATATATATATATATATATATATATATATATATATATATATATATATATATACACACACACACATCCGTCCATCCATTTTTTTTCTACCGCTTGTCCCTTTCGGGTCGCCGGGGGTGCTGGAGCCTATCTCAGCTGCATTCAGGCGGAAGGTGGGGTACACCCTGGACAAGTCACCACCTCATCACAGGACCAACACAGATAGATATATATATATATATATATATATATATATATATATATATATATATATATATATATATTATGGCTTTCAAATTAACTACCATTAATCACATTTTAGAATTTGGATTAATCATGCACAAATGCAATTTTATCGTCAAAATGTCATCCAGGAACGTTTTTTTCACCTTTTATTTGATTACATGCCTTTAATTGCACAAAACTTGGTAGCAGTTTAATCTAAAGTTCTTTCAGGCTGTTTTGGAGTGAAATTTGCCAGCGAGCACACCAGTTGGCTTGGCGTCTCCTCATTCATTTTTGTACTGACGTATGCATTGATCTGATCACTGACTGTATAGCAGTTAAGGTCAAAAGAGCTTGTACGGTCAAAATAAATTGCATTATTAATCCAGGTGTGTTCATGATTAATGCAATAATTTTTTGTAAATAATCACATGAGTTAACTTGTTAATTTTGATAGCCCTTATATATATATATATATATATATATATATATATATATATATATATATATATATATACAGTGTGTGTGTGTGTGTGTGTATATGTATATATATATATGTACAAAAGCACTATACATATATGTATACATACACATTTACGCTTATGTATATGTACAAAAAATATATATATATATATATGTATATATATATATACATACATTGATTCTGATATACAAACGCACTATACATATGGGATGTGTACACAGTTTCTGATAATGTTAAAATTATGTTTTTGTTCAATTTTACATATATATATATATATATATATACATGAAATATATGGAACATGTTATCTTACATTTTAAATTAAAATTTGTATAAAATACCAAAGCACTATACATAAAGATGGGATATGTACACAGTCTTTAAATAGAAATACTGACCATCTAACTATTTAAACATTTAAAAAAAACACATTGCGCAATCTATCATGTGTGTGTGTAACAAAATGCAGTACATTAAATTACATTTGCAACAATCTAACCGCATAATATATTATTTAATTATGATTATTGACTGTGTATGGTTCTAAGATAATTTGACAGAAAATAGTAAAAAAAATAATAATAATTTACAATACAAAAAAATTGTAGTCCTAACTTGTGAAAAAAAGTCAAGCATTAACCTAACGCAAAGACGCGATACAATCAGGATCAGATAGATAGTATATAATGTGTCTCCATTGTTCTTTCCAGTGCATGTCATGTGGTCCTGGTGAGAGGGGGCGCTGCTTCGGCCCCAATATCTGCTGTGTGGAAGGCTTTGGTTGCCTACTGGGCTCCCCAGAAACATCTCATTGTTTGGAGGAGAACTACCTGCTCACCCCCTGTCAGCCTGGGGGGCGATCCTGTGGATCCGAAGGTGGTCACTGCGCCGCTTCGGGCCTCTGCTGCACCTCTGGTAACCTTTTAGTCAAATAAATACCATGTATGCCGTCAATGGAGAGTAGAGTTTTCACTGTGTCTTATTTGTTTTGCAGAGAGCTGTGCAGTAGACTCCTCCTGCCTGGGAGAGGCTGAGGCTCAAGATCAGGCCCAAACCTCTGCAGGGGGCTCACCTGCAGAGCTGCTGCTGCGCCTGCTGCATGTGGCCACCAGGGGGCAGACTGAATACTAACGCTGCATTCCTCAGTACAAGCGCGCTATTCCACTATATGCCTTTTGCCCTCACATACGTCACTCATAATAATGTATATCCCTAAATAGTGGCTTCTCCTTTAATATACTTATACTAGCACTTCAAATAAAAACCTGCCGCTCTCTGCAGTTTACAAGACAAACACCATCAGCCACTATTTGTGAAATATATTATTTTTTTATGTATTTCATTTAGCATTCACATTGATGGAGAACCATGGAGAATCATTGTATTCCAACACGCCTCAGGGTTGAGGTAACTGTAAATAAATAAGTTCAACTCCATGTGATGATGAAGTAGTCCAAATGTGACTGTATGGTGACATTGAATAAAACAATACAGACTATATCACGGTCATGAAAATGTGTATATGTCCCATTATTGAAACAATTTAGAAGGATAAAGGGAATGATTGTACAAACCCTGTTTCCATATGAGTTGGGAAATTGTGTTAGAGGTAAATATAAACGGAATACAATGATTTGCAAATCCTTTTCAACCCATATTCAATTGAATGCACTACAAAGAAAACATATTTGATGTTCAAACTCATAAACTTTTTTTTTTTTTTTTGCAAATAATAATTAACTTAGAATTTCATGTCTGCAACACGTGCCAAAGTAGTTGGGAAAGGGCATGTTCACCACTGTGTTACATGGCCTTTCCTTTTAACAACACTTTGTAAACGTTTGGGAACTGAGGAGACACATTTTTTAAGCTTCTCAGGTGAAATTCTTTCCCATTCTTGCTTGATGTACAGCTTAAGTTGTTCAACAGTCCGGGGGTCTCCGTTGTGGTATTTTAGGCTTTATAATGCGCCACACATTTTCAATGGGAGACAGGTCTGGACTACAGGCAGGCCAGTCTAGTACGCGCACTCTTTTACTATGAAGCCACGTTGATGTAACGCGTGGCTTGGCATTGTTTTGCTGAAATAAGCAGGGGCGTCCATGGTAACGTTGCTTGGATGGCAACATATGTTGCTCCAAAACCTGTATGTACCTTTCAGCATTAATGGCGCCTTCACAGATGTGTAAGTTACCCATGTCTTGGGCACTAATACACCCCCATACCATCACAGATGCTGGCTTTTCAACTTTGCGCCTATAACAATCCAGATGGTTCTTTTCCTCTTAGTCCGGAGGACACAACGTCCACAGTTTCCAAAAACAATTTGAAATGTGGACTCGTCAGACCACAGAACACTTTTCCACTTTGTATCAGTCCATCTTAGATGAGTTCAGGCCCAGCGAAGCCGACGACATTTCTGGGTGTTGTTGATAAACGGTTTTCGCCTTGCATAGGAGAGTTTTTACTTGCACTTACAGATGTAGCGACCAACTGTAGTTACTGACAGTGGATTTCTGAAGTGTTCCTGAGCCCATGTGGTGATATCCTTTACACACTTGTTGATGCAGTACAGCCTGAGGGATCGAAGGTCACAGGCTTAGCTGCTTACGTGCAGTGATTTCTCCAGATTCTCTGAACCCTTTGATGATATTACGGACCATAGATGGTGAAATCCCTAAATTCCTTGCAATAGCTGGTTGAGAAAGGTGTTTCTTAAACTGTTCAACAATTTGCTCACGCATTTGTTGACAAAGTGGTGACCCTCGCCCCATCCTTGTTTGTGAACGAACTGAGCATTTCATGGAATCTACTTTTATACCCAATCATGGCACCCACCTGTTCCCAATTAGCCTGCAGACCTGTGGGATGTTCCAAATAATTGTTTGATGAGCATTCCTCAACTTTATCAGTATTTATTGCCACCTTTACCAACTTTTTTGTCACGTGTTGCTGGCATCAAATTCTAAAGTTAATGATTATTTGCTAAAAAAAAAATGTTTATCAGTTTGAACATCAAATATGTTGTCTTTGTAGCATATTCAACTGAATATGGGTTGAAAATTATTTCCAAATCATTGTATTCCATTTATATTTACATCTAACACAATTTCCCAACTCATATGGAAACGGGGTTTGTAATTACTGTGAATATTTTGCATTATTAGTCGACGCCAAAAACATGTCCTGTCCTGTTTGAATGGAGACTGGTTCATCAGTGGGTGGGTACACAGGTGTGTGTGTTCATCACCAGCGCACCTGCACAGGCATATATACAGTCTGTAAAGAGCAAAAGCGCACATTTCTTCAGCTTACTTCTTTGACTACCATGGACCTGAAAGTGACTGCGGTGACCTTGTGTCTGTGCGCTTTGGCCTTCCACTCGACTGAAGGTAGACTGCCATTAACATGGTCAGTTAGATATTGTTTGTTGTGTGACTTCATTTGTGTTTCAACTGCAGGTGGCTTCCCGAAATGCTGCGTGAAAACCAGAGACTCCGTCCCCCGATTTAAACTCATGATGGTCAGAAAATGGCACATGCAAGAAAGCAGCGGCCCCTGTGACATCAACGCATTTGTGTAAGCTTCAAGTGCTATGATAAACTTTTTTTTTTTCAATGCCTATAAAGTAAATATACAGTGATATAGTCATCCCTTGTTTTTCACGGTAAATTGGTTCCAGACAAATTCCGGCCAAGTAAATCATTGATTATAAATTAATAGTTTCTTAGCTAGAGCAAAGAAAAACTGTTAACAACCTTCTAAAAACGTTTTTTTACATTTTGAAAGCCCTCTAGAAATGAAAAAACGCCCTTTAGTACACTCTTAATCCACTATACAAAACCCAAAACCAGTAAAAAAGTTGGCACGTTGTGTAATTCGTAAATAAAAACGGAATACAATGATTTGCAAATCCTTTTCAACTTATATTCAATTGAATAAACTGCAAAGACAAGATATTTAATGTTCGAACTTAGAAACGTAATTTTCTAACTTAGAATTTAATGGCAGCAAGACATTGCAAAAAAGTTGGCACAGGGGCATTTTTACCACTGTGTTACATGGCCTTTCCTTTTAACAACACTCAGTAAATGTTTGGGAACTGTGAAATTTCCTCGCTCCTAAATATTCCAAAGTCAACTTTTGGCTTTATTATAAGAAAAGTGAAGAGTTTGGGAACAACAGCAACTCAGCCACGAAGTGGTAGGCCACGTAAACTGACAGAGAGGGGGTCAGCGGATGCTGAAGCGCATAGTGCAAAGAGGTCGCCCACTTTCTGCACAGTCAGTTGCGACAGAGCTCCAAACTTCATGTGACCTTCCAATTAGCCCACGTACAGTACACAGAGAGCTTCATGGAATGGGTTCCCATGGCCGAGCAGCTGCATCTAAGTCATACATCACCAAGTCCAATGCAAAGCGTCGGACGCAGTGGTGTAAAGCACGTCGCCACTGGATTCTAGAGCAGTGGAGACACCTTCTCTGGAGTGATGAATCACGTTTTTCCATCTGGCAATCTGATGGACGAGTCTGGGTTTGGAGGTTGCCAGGAGAACGCTATATTTCGGATTGCATTGTGCCGAGTGTGACATTTTGGTGGAGGAGGAATTATGGTGTGGGGTTGTTTTTCAGGAGTTCACTTAGTTCCAGTGAAAATAACTTTGAATGCTCCAGGATACCAAAACATTTTGGACAACTCCCTGCTCCCAACCTTTTGGTCACAGTTAGGAGCGGGCCCCTTCCTCTTCCAACATGACTGTGCAACAGTGCACAAAGCAAGATCCACAAAGACATGGATGACAGAGTCTGGTGTGGATGAACTTGACTGGCCTGCACAGAGTCCTGACCTGAACCCGATAGAACACCTTTGGGATGAATTAGAACAGAGACTGAGAG
Organism: Nerophis lumbriciformis; assembly: GCF_033978685.3. Lineage (NCBI taxonomy): Eukaryota > Metazoa > Chordata > Actinopteri > Syngnathiformes > Syngnathidae > Nerophis > Nerophis lumbriciformis. The sequence continues at coordinate 8,595,197 of NC_084580.2, forward strand.
CCAGGCCTTCTCGATCAGTGTGTGACTTCAATAATGCGCTTTTGGAAGAATGGTGGAAAATTCCTATAAACACACTCCACAATGTTGTGGACAGCCTTCCCAGAAGAGTTGAAGCTGTAATAGCTGCAAAAGGTGGACCGACATCATATTGAACCCTATGGGTTAGGAATGGAATGGCACTTCAAGTTCATATGTGAGGCAAGACAGGTGGCCAAATACTTTTGGCAATATAGTGTATGTCCCAAAATGTGTAGTATAGTATAGAATAGTGTTGTATAATATGGTTAACAGAAGGGATTCAATTGCGCAACGATACAGATAATCCTGCCGATCGATTGTGTATGTATAGATGGTGGTCAATGGTTGTACAAATGTGTTGACAAAGTGTTCAATTGTAAATATCTCCACAGCCTTTACGTGGCGGGCAGGAGGAAGCCAATCTGTGCTCATCCCAAAGTGAGGATACATCTGAAGCAAGTTCGGCGGCAGATAATGCAAATGAAGCGGAGGAAGAGCGCTGAAATGCAGTGATGTTATTTTGCTCTCATCCATGCTGCAAAATAACCAACCTTGGCGTCTGATAATGAACAGATTGTAACAGATTAACTACATTCCTGTTCTTAACTGCTCCCACTGATACTGCCTGGGGCTTGAAACGCTTTTGGCTCAAATGTTACCTTTTTTTTTGTTTTTTAAACCTTGCCAAACGCACTGTTTTGATTTTAGGGATTCAAATAAAGAGGTGTTCTTTCAAATATAAGCGCCTGTCTGATTTATTATCTTTCAAGACTAAAAAACAAAACAAAGATTGGCCTTTGCAAAGGCAGAATTTATAAAAGCAGCTGTACCTAGTAATTAAATTGTCACTATTTAATCACAAATTGTCATGGCGTGGACTTTGGGGGGTTTGTTTTCCCGAGATGCAAGAAAGGTTGGATCGGACATGGCGTGAAGGTAAGGACATTATTTATTTTAGCACTGAACTACAAAAGGGTACAAACAAAAGGCACGCTCAAGACGGAGATAAACTTGGCTAAGAAACAAAACTACCACAAAGGCAAAACTATGGACAGTAAACAAAAACTTACTTGGAATGCAGGGAACTATGGCATGGATTTTAGAGGTATTATCAGGTAACATGGGTAACAGAAGCAATGTCACCAGGACGACCAACTGAAAATGACAGGCTTAAATAGTAGTCTCTGATGAGCAACAAGTGCGCGAAAAGGAGGGGAAAATCATAAGCAACCATGGTGACTAAACTCAGAAAGTGCATAACCAGGAACTAAAAGGAGTCCAGAACAAACCGATAACACAAAACATGATCCGACCACGGATCATGACAACAAATGTAACAAACATTTGTTAGGTAGGTGCAACCGTACAACCTAAATATTTAGCATTTGTTCCTGTATCCACTACTATACAGTAAAAACCAGTGGCGGGCCGTGCGTTTCCCACCTAGGCCTTCAGTGATGTCCGACTTCAATGTTGTAAATGTGATGTTTTATGTATTTGTTTACTGTTTTTAATGTAACCTTGCTGCTGCCCTCTTGGCCAGGTCTCCCTTGGAAAAAAGATCTTTGATCTCAATGGGATTTTACCTGGTTAAATAAAGGCTAATAAATAATAATAATAAATAAATTCAATGATTACCTCTCAAAATACCGTAATTGATGTCACCACATGACCATTGCTGGATAAACACTTTACAGAAACACTTTTACGCACTACTGACCATTGAATCACGTCAACAGTGTACAAAACAGGTTATTTTCTGGCGCATTTAAAAAATCAATTAACCCACATCAGCAACTAAAACATATCTTATATGGTACTGTCAAAATTAAAATTGCACAAAACATATTAAACGTGAAAAAATAAAGAAGTAAAATATTTGAACTCACAATTTGCAGAACCCATTCCACGCCGTGTAACCCCTCATAGTCGGTTGATTCGAGTGAAAATATGTATCTAAAGTTAAAGTTAAAGTATCAATGATTGTCACACACACACTAGGTGTGGCGAAATTATTCTCTGCATTTGACCCATCACCCTTGATCACCCCATGGGAGGTGAGGGGAGCAGTGGGCAGCAGCGGTGGCTGCGCTCGGGAATCATTTTTGGTGATTTAACCCCCAATTCCAACCCTTGATGCTGAGTGCCAAGCAGGGAGGTAATGGGTCCCATTTTTATAGTCTTTGGTATGACTCGGCCGGGGTTTGAACTCACAACCTACCGATCTCAGGGCGGACACTCTAACCACTAGGCCAATGAGTAGGTAACCTAATCAACGTTTTGTTCTCCTTCTTTGTGGGTCAACACTTTCTGCTTCCTGCTAAATCGAAACTAGTGATTGGATACTCACTTTGGAATGACAAGTGAGTATTCAATCACAGTCTCGTTAACATCGTTGCTATTTTGAGTTTTCCTTTCTTCCTCCTAAGCAGAGTGATTTTTTGTTATTTAGTTTATTCACATACTTGCCAACCCTCCCGGATTTTCCGGGAGACTCCCAAAATTCAGCGCCTCTCCTGAAAACCTCCCGAGACGAATTTTCTCCCGAAAATCTCCCGAAATTCAGGCGGACCTGAGTGACGTGTCGACAGCCTGTTTTCACGTCCGCTTTCCCACAATATAAACAGTGTGCCTGCCCAATCACGTTATAACTGTAGAATGATCGAGGGCGAGTTCTTAGTTTCTTATGTGGGTTTATTGTTAGGCAGTTTCATTAACGTCCTCCCAGCGCGGCAACAACACACAACAACAGCAGTCAGTTTTCGTCTACCATAAAGCAGTTCGTCTGCCGTAAACAGCAATGTTGTGACACTCTTAAACAGGACAATACTGCCATGTACTGTACATGCGTATGTGACAATAACATCTAGGGCTTTTAGAGCGTGCAGTGCACAACTGCGCACACAACAAGGAGACGAAGCAGAATGCATCATCAGAGAGGGTGTTCAGCATGGTTAGAAAAATAGTGACAGAGAATAGAACAAGGATGGACAATTCAACCCTTAACTCAACAATGAGTAGATGAGTGTTAAAATTGGAGGTTTCAAGGTTGGCAAGTATGGTTTATTCAGCCAAAGTGGTGAGTTATCAGTTATTTTTATTCTTTCCTCAAATTTTTGAGTGACAATTTTTGTTAAACTTTATTAGATTAGATAGTGTAGAATTTTTCATAGCTGTTGTTTCTTCCTCCTGTTGGAGCGTTTATTGTTAATACATTTTATAGCATATACGGCGCCAATTATAGTTCGTCTTTGCTTTTGTGTTTTCCTCCGTTCGGAGTGATTTTCGGTTGTTCCTAATTTTTGGAACCTTTTTCGCCGATTCGTTTTTTGGTTAATATAGATATTGTAGTTCCTTGACTTTGGAGGTGAAAGGAAGCTGTCAAAATAAAAGCCTGTCAAAGTTCCCTACTCTGCATCTGAGTCCTATCTTTTTTACCAAGCCTGACAAATGTCATGTTCAGCATGAGGCCAGCTAGAAGGCCTTACTGACAACAACCTGTGATCTGATTGGCTATCGCAACTGTCTATCAACTGTATGTCCCCGTTCACTGACAGTGCACGGACGCCCGCATCGTTGATTCTGAAGGCAGATTTGGTACAGCATGGCAACATATACTAGCGGAATTCTGATTGGATTAAAACTCTATAACCTAAAAACAACCGCGCTGGAAGGTGCATAATATGACATGAAGAGAATATGAATTCTTTTAGATATTTAGGAAAAGTAAATTAAAAATAACTTTTATCTTTATTTATGATCACCACCACTGGTAAAAACATGTCAGAGCGGGACACTCAGTTATTGGCACTGATGGCTGTGTAACTCAAGTTGTCAAAAAAATTTATTACATTTTGTTTACAAAAAATAAGCAAGCAACGTCATGTTTTAAGTGCTTGGAAAGGATGTTAAAAGAAAATGAAATCTTGTTTGAAAAAATAAGCAAGAAACATCATGTTTTAAATTCCAGGAAATGAGGAACGACCATATTAAGAGAACCTTGGCTCCATTTGGTTAAATGAAACAGTTCCCTCTGGTGGCAGATTGGGAACAAGATAAGCGTTTTGCAGAAAAATACAATCATATTTTTGGGCCTTTTAAAGGCAGTATCTATCTAATAACACAAGTATTACTGTGCTTGTATTTGTACTGCTCATGCGGGGGTCAGCAACCCGCGGCTCTAGAGCCGCATAGCGCCACCCTAGTGGCTCCCTGGACCTCTTTCAGAGATGCGTGAAAATGGAAAAAAAAATATTATTTGTTTTAATATATTTTCTGTAGGAGAACAAACATGACACAAACCTTCCTAATTGTTAGAAATCCCACTGTTTATGTTATACATGCTTCACTGATGAGAGTGTTTGGCAAGCGCCGTTTTGTCCTACTAGTTTCAGCGATCCTTGAACTCATCGTAGTTTGTACAACTTTCTCCGATGATGCCACAGAAAGACGTGTTTGATGCCACACCTTCTTTTTCTCATTTTGTCCACCAAACATTTTATGCTGTGTGTGAATGCACAAAGGTGAGCTTTGTTGATTTTACTGATATACTGGAGTACTTATCAGGCATATTTGGTCAATCCATGACTGCAAGCTAATCAATGCTAACATGCTATTTAGGCTAGCTGTATGTACATATTGCATCATTATGCCTCGAATTTGTAGGTATATTTGAGCTAATTCATTTGCCTTTACTTATGTCCTCTGTGTATTGAATTTATATCTGCATGTCTCATGACACACTATCTTTTATGTAATATTGGCTGCATTTCTCATAGTTGTTTGTGTGCCATGTTGTTCCAGACCACAGCAAACTTTACCCAGCTTGCAAAGATTGTAATAAATCCATTAGAAGAAGACAGCCTGCCGTTTCTTTAAACTTGGACACACACACCTTTGGCCATTCTGAGCCAGTAATTTCCAGAAGTTATCTCATCCTGTGATAAGCTTCCATTTTACTAATGATTTCCAATGTAGCAAAAATGTGCAGAATAAAAATCAAAATACAACATTTCTGTCAACGAAGATTTGCGTCAGCCTTTGATAGTAGGCTAATATAGACACTTACTTCATGTGTTGCCTTCATTATAACCCTTATATAAAGCTTTTAATTTTTTGCAAATGTTATCTTTTGTATTTTTGGTCCAATAAGGCTCTTTCAAAAATGTGGGTTGCTTTCCCCTGTGCTAATGTGCTAAAGCATTTAAGTCCCATCTCATACTTGCCAACCCTCCCGATTTTCCCGGGAGACTCCCGAATTTCAGTGCCCCTCCCGAAAATCTCCCGGGGCATCCATTCTCCCGAATTTCTCCCGATTTCCACCCGGACAACAATATTGGGGGCGTGCCTTAAAGGCACTGCCTTTAGCGTTCTCTACAACCTGTCCACACGTCCGCTTGTCCTCCATACAAGCAGCATGCCTGCACAGTCACATTATATATGCGGCTTTTACACACACTTTAGTGAATGCATGCATACTTGATCAACAGCCATACAGGTCACACTGAGGGTGGCCGTATAAACAAGTTTAACACTGTTACAAATATGCGCCACACTGTGAACCCACACCAAACAAGAATGACAAATACATTTCGGGAGAACATCCGCACCGTAACACAACATAAACACAACAGAACAAATACCCAGAACCCCTTGCAGCACTAACTCTTCCGGGACGCTACAATATGCACCCCCGCTACCACCAACCCGCCCCCCATCTCCCGAATTCGGAGGTCTCAAGATTGGCAAATATGTCCCATCTTAAAACTCATTTGTATACTCTAGCCTTCAAATAGACCCCCCTTTTAGACCAGTTGATCTGCCGTCTCTTTTCTGCTCACGAAGGAAGGGGCGTGGGGCACAGATTAGGTAACCACAGATGACGTGCTACCTGTTCAAAGTTGGGACCCTGGGTGGACCACTCATCTGTGCATCAGTTGGGAAACGTTTCTGCGCTGTTGACTTGTCTCCACTCAAGACGATCTCTTGCTGGCCCCACTATGGACTGGACTCTCACACTATTAACTAGATCCACTCGACGTCCATTGCACCGGTCGCCTAGGGGAGGAGGTCCCCACATCTGCGGTCCCCTCCAAGGTTTCTCATTGTATCCCGTTGGGTTGAGTTTTTCCTTGCCCTGATGTGGGATCTGAGCCGAGGATGTCGTTGTGGCTTGTGCAGCCCTTTCAGACACTCGTGATTTAGGGCTATGTAAATAAACTTTGATTGATTGATTGATTGACATACTTGCCAACCCTCCCGAATTTTCCAGGAGACTCCCGAATTTCAGTGCCTCTCCCGAAAATCTCCCGGGACAACCATTCTCCCGAATTTCTCCCGATTTTCAGCCGGACTTAAGGCACGCCCCCTCCAGGTCCGTGCGGACCTGAGTGAGGACAGCCTGTCGTCACGTCCGCTCTCTACTTCATACTTCAGAACCGACTCCCACACTTGCCGTCAGGATGCGCAATACAACCGTTGGCCAACCAAAATGTAACTTTTTGGTTGGCCAACGGTTTGGGAGTCGGTTCTGAAGTATGAAGTAAAGAGACGTAACTTCATCCCCTCGCCTGGTTATTGACTCCAACCCAGAATATTACACTGCACATACCTATGCTCCTTCAAAGGCTGTGCTACTGGCTGCAAAGCATTGCACTTTCAAATACATCAATGAGTAGAGAGGAGTGTTATGTGTGTGTATGTGTAAATAATTGAACACTGAAATTCAAGTATTTATTTTATTTATATGTATATATATATATATATATGTATATATATATATATAAATATATATTTAAATATAGCTAGAATTCACTGAAAGTCAAGTATTTATTTTATATATATATATATATATATATATATATATATATATATATATATATATATATATATATATATATATATATATATATATATGTGTGTGGGAAAAAAATCACAAGACTATTTCATCTCTACAGGCCTGTTTCATGAGGGGGGGTTCCCTCAATCATCAGGAGAAAATCTCCTGATGATTGAGGGAACATATATCATATATCATAATACATATATTGCGCTCTACTACGGTATCGAGCACTATTTTTTGGATAACCTTATTAAGACATATATATATATATATATATATATATATATATATATATATATATATATATATATATATATATATATATATATATATATATATATATATATATATATATATATATATATATATATATATATATATATATATATGGGGACGGCGTGGCGCAGTGGAAGAGTGGCCGTGCGCGACCCGAGGGTCCCTGGTTCAATCCCCACCTAGTACCAACCTCGTCATGTCCGTTGTGTCCTGAGCAAGACACTTCACCCTTGCTCCTGATGGGTGCTGGTAGCGCCTTGCATGGCAGCTCCCTCCATCAGTGTGTGAATGTGTGTGTGAATGGGTAAATGTGGAAGTAGTGTCAAAGCGCTTTGAGTACCTTGAAGGTAGAAAAGCGCTATACAAGTACAACCCATTTATCATTTATCATTTATATATATATATATATATATATATATATATATATATAATCATACTTGCCAACCCTCCTGGATTTTCCGGGAGACTCCCGAAATTCAGCGCCTCTTCCGAAAACCTCCCGGGACACATTTTCTCCCGAAAATCTCCCGAAATTCAGGCGGACTCAGGTCCATGCGGACCTGAGTCCGCTTTCCCACGATATAAACAGCGTACCTGCCCAATCACGTTATAACTGTAGAATGATGGAGGGCGAGTTCTTGGTTTCTTATGTGGGTTTATTGTTAGGCAGTTTCATTAAAGTCCTCCCAGCGCGGTAACAACACACAACAACAGCAGTCACGTTTTCGTCTACCGTAAAGCAGTTCGTCTGCCGTAAACAGCAATGTTGTGACACTCTTAAACAGGACAATACTGCCATCTAGTGCATTTGATGAAAGCACTTTTGTGCGTGCCACACAGCAATGCATAGTCAGAGAGGGTGTTCAGCATGGTTAGAAAAATAGTGACAGAGAATAGAACAAGGATGGACAATTCAACCCTTAACTCAACAATGAGTAGATGAGTGTTATGTGTGTGTGTATGTGTAAATAAATGAACACTGAAATTCAAGTATTTATTTTATATATATTTATAGCTAGAATTCACTGAAAGTCAAGTATTTCTTGTATATATATATATATATATATATACATATATATATATATATATATATATATATATATATATATATATATGTATATGTATATATATATATATATATATATATATATATATATATATGTGTATATACAGTATATATGTATATATATATATATATATATATATATATAAATATATGAAATACTTGGCTTAGTATTTCTTATACATATATATATATATATATATATATATATATATATATATATATATATATATATATATATATATATATATATATGAAATACTTGACTTGGTGAATTGTAGCTGTAAATATACTCCTCCCCTCTTAACCACGCCCCCAACCACGCCCCACGCCCCCGCCCCCTCCCGAAATCGGAGATCTCAAGGTTGGCAAGTATGTATATAAGAAATACTTGAATTTAAGTGAATACTAGCTATAAATATACTCCTCCCCCTTAGCCCCGCCTCCTGGTCCCGCCCACCTCACCCCCTCCAAATCTCCCGAAATTGGAGGTCTCAATGTTGGCAAGTATGTTGATTGATGATGTTTTAAATCTCACTAAATTGTGCGAGTGTACCCCATGAAATGGTTAATGTGTACATTTGTACCTTTAGTTGTACTATTACCACCCTAAACCTAATGGTGGTTCATAAAGTATTTTTTATCATTACGCTTCCTTAAGGGACGTTGGCCCCGCCCACCTTATCCCAACAACTGGATCCCGGAAGTGGCCGAGACTTCCCTCGAGTGGAGTCCAGCCAGTTTGGCTGAGGAGTGACAACTATGGACGCGTCGTCCCAAAAACAAGAAGAAGGCAAAAAAGAACAACACTCGGCCTTTGTCAAACTAACCTCCGCTCTTTTTTACGCCGCGAGTTCGCTTCTCATCACAGTGGTAAACAAAAGTGTTCTGACGAGCTTCAGGTAGGCGGCGCTGTGGCGGCGACAATAAAGGAAATGTGTCTGCTGTAGGAATACAAATCAAAGTATTTCTCTTTAAAGTTTTCATTTATTTCACAGGTTTCCGTCCTATATGTGCCTAGGGGTGGGCCAGGTGAGTCAGTCAGGTGCGCTTTGTTTTGTCAAAGTATGACAACTGTATCTACTTCTTTATATTTGCAGATGCTCACCACCCTTGCTGTTCTCCAAGTGGCAAAAATGAGCAAAAAAGTGCACTTTCAAGATTTTGACAGTGGAATATTCTGGAAAGTAAGTATTTCTGAATTGATTCAAATCTGTTTTTTGGTGATAAGAGTCGCACCAACCACTTATTTCAATCCAATCCACTTTATTTATTTAGCACATTTAAACAACAAAAATGATGCCAAAGTGCTGCGCAAAAATATTAAAAACAAGATGCAAATACTATGACTCGGCCTTGCTGGTATCAGACAAGGACAAGTCACTGGTGGAGAAAATCTTCAGTGCTGAACTCTGTAGAACTTGCACCTGGCTCGCTGACAACAAGCTATCCAAACACTTGGGTAAAACGGAATCCATCCTATTTGGGTCCCACATCAACCTTAAGAAAGTCAATGACTTCACTATAAAAGTGGGTGACATTGTTATCACCAGGAAAGATGAGGTCACCTACCTAGGTTCCATTCTAGAGGCTAATCTTTCCTGTGATAAAATGGCAACCAAGGTAATCAAAAAGGTCAACCAACGAACGAGATTTCTCTATAGAATCTCCTCTCTTGTCAACAAAAGCACCATGAGGATTCTGGCTGGAACTCTCGTTCAACCCTTTTTCGATTACGCATGCACCTCCTGGTACCCTAGCACCTCCAAAACCCTCAAATCTAAACTCCAAACATCCCAGAACAAGCTAGTCAGATTACTTCTAGACCTCCACCCCAGATCACACCTCACTCCTACCCACTTCTCCAAAGTGGGCTGGCTCAGGGTGGAGGACAGAGTAAAACAACTTGCACTGAGCCTAGTCTATAAAATCTGCTACACCTCCCTGATACCGAAGTACATGTCAAACTACTTCCTTAACGTAAATGACCGCCATAACCACAACACCAGGAGGAGCTCCACTAACCACGTTAAACCCAGATTCCGAACTAACAAAGGTCTTAACTCTTTCTCTTTCTATGCCACATCAATGTGGAATGCGCTCCCAAAAGGTATAAAAGAAGGTGCATCTCTATCCTCCTTCAAAACCGCAATAAAAGTTCACCTCCAGGCAGCTACAACCCTAAACTAACACCCTCCCCGGATTGTTAATAATCAAATGTAAACAATCAAATGCAGATACTTTTTCTTATGCTTTCTGATCTCTCTCTCTCTCTCTCTCTCTCTCTCTCTCTCTCTCTCTCTCTCTCTCTCTCTCTCTCTCTCTCTCTCTCTGCCCACTACTTGCTGTCCATATCCTACCAAGTCAGACGTACACTGTTCCAATATCCATTTCTCTGTTCTCAATTGTTGATGACTGATGATAACAACCAAACCTAACCCCCCCGCCCCCTTCCACACCCCGGATTGTAAATAATGTACATAATTCTATGTGATTATCTTGTGTGATGACTGTATTATGATGATAGTATATATCTGTATCATGAATCAATTTAAGTGGACCCCGACTTAAAGGAGTTGAAAAACTTATTCGGGTGTTACCATTTAGTGGTCAACTGTACGGAATATGTACTTCACTGTGCAACCTACTAATAAAAGTCTCAATCAATCAAAAACCGTAGCTCCACCAACAACTGAATAAAAACAAAATAAATAAATATGATTAAAAACGATTTTAAAACATCTAAAGGCCTTAGTGGCCGCATGCGTGGACAGCACCTTTTAGTTCTTATTTCCAAAATTGTGTACACTACTGAATTGGGGTCTTATGGCCCTTATGTGGACACTTATACTGCCATCTAGTGGTGTCAGAGTATAAGATACAATGGAATTTGGAAAAAAAAAAGTGTAAAAATAAGAATTAGCATGTTACTAAACATGAAGTACACGTTTGTTACTTATGGTGTAAGTACATCATATAAAAAGATGATTCTTGTTTTTTTATTCTAATTAGGGTCCATCCATCCATCCATTCATTTTCTAGCGCTTGTCCCTTTTGGAGTCGCGGGGGGTGCTGGAGCCTATCTCCGCTGCATTCGGGCGGAAGGTGGCGTACACCCTGGACAAGTCGCCATCTCCTCGCAGGGCCAACACAGATAGACAGACAACATTCACACTCACATTCACACACTAGGGCCAATTTAGTGTTGCCAATCAACCTATCCCCAGGTGCATGTCTTTGGAGGTGGGAGGAAGCCGGAGTACCCGGAGGGAACCCACGCAGTCACGGGGAGAACATGCAAACTCCACACAGAAAGATACCGGGCCAGGGGATCGAACCCATGTTACAGCCATATTCCAAAATGGAATCAATTAATTTTTATCCTCAAAATTCTACACACAATAACCCATAATGACAATGTGAAAACGTTTTGTTTCTCTAGTTCAAATTTTTTTTATATCTAAAGAAATGCATGAAAAATTTGGCTATATTTCGTCATTGTAACATTTTGTCAAAACTAGTCTTAATATACCTGTTAAGATTATATCTACATATTTCTAAAAATGTAATACGCACTTATTCTTCTGTTTCACCTCTTATCATTAGGAAATGTATGCAGGCTGACACCTTCTTTAGTTGTATTGCTACCACCTGCAACAATGCATCTGGCAGACATATTTCATCATTCCTTTAAATACCGCGGGAAGATTAGGGTCCAATAAGCCCAAATAGCAAAGAGAAATAAAAAAAGCATGTAAACAAACAGCTTAGGCCAATAAATAGAAATAAAAAATGTAAAAACACAGAGGACCACACAACTCACGTAGTGTTAAAAGCCAGAGAAAAAAAGTGGGTCTTAAGACGAGACTTAAAACACTCTAGTACAAGCGTCCGTCTCTATCTACCCTTTGTCCCTCTACTTTATGGGTGTCCAAAGTACAGCCCAGGGGCCAATTGCTGCTCGCAGCTTATTTTTTATTGGCCTGTGACACCATTCTAGCAGTGGTGTGCCGTCAGGGCCAGCAAGGCCTTCTCTGCTGGCTTAACATAACCAAATATCATTATCATAATTAAAGATAAAAGTATTTTTTTATTTACGTTCCCTAAATATCTATTCATATTCTCTTCATGTCATATTATGCTCCTTCCAGAGCTGTTGTCTTAGGTTATAGAGTTTTTATCCAATCAGAATTCAGCTGGCTTATGTTGCCATGCTGTACGAAATCTGCCCGAAGCCCTCAGATTCAACAATGCTGGCGTCTATGCACTGTAAGTGAACAGGGACATACAGTTGATAGACAGTTGCGATAGCCTATCAGATCACGAGTTGTTGTCAGTAAGGCCTTCCAGGTGGCTTAAGGCAGATATATATTGTGATGTTATGAGCTAGGTAACATTAGAACTCCATTACCCGTGTTTAGATGTGGGTGGTTTAAAGACTATGGCTGAGTAAAAACACTGCAAGATAGTTCCACAGGTCAGTGTTCCTCAGCACAAAAATGCCCCACAAAAGTTGCTACAAGTCAAAAGTTCCTTCCGTTCTTCCTTCTCTTTGTTGTCAAGTTTGTTGTAATACAATTACACAAGAAATAAGAAATGAACAAGTCATCTTGCATACTGTAAATGACGATCGTGTGTTTCAAAATAAGTTTTAGGAATAGCCCCAACAGTGTCCAACCAAACAGCATTCGACAGTACAGCCAGCCCCCGAAAAGTTTCCGGGTTGCTTCGAAAAGTCTCACCTAGCTAGGAGGAACTGCGAAAGGTTCCTGAAGAACTAAAATTACCCAGGCAGTTTTTGGTGGGAACACAGTGGGAAAGTTCCAATAAATGTTATTGCCCTGAAAAAGGGCCTACGGTTTTATTTGGCAAAATATTAATATTGTTCATCAAGATTGATAATAAGAATTCAAATATCGCAAGGGATTAGATAAAATATATACACAAAGCTAAGATGTAGATGTTTTGTTCAGATAAATTAACATATATTGTTTGAGCTACATTGCTTTAATGTACAAAATGTATCAAAGTAGCCCCTGCATCCTTCAACTTTTCTGCTCTACTCTATCTTTCGATCTCAACCAAACTAAGACAAACCTCTCAGAATCTGGGTCAGTGTCCATGGTTTTTTCCCTTGAGGAAGTTTTTCCTTGCCGTTATTGCCAAGTGCTTGCTAATGTGGGGTTTAGTTACAAACCCCGTTTCCATATGAGTTGGGAAATTGTGTTGGATGTAAATATAAACGGAATACAATGATTTGCAAATCCTTTTCAACCCATATTCAATTGAATGCAAGATATTTGATGTTCAAACTCATAAACTTTTTTTTTTTTTTTCAAAATAATAATTAACTTTGAATTTCATGGCTGCAACACGTGCCAAAGTAGTTGAGAAAGGGCATGTTCACCACTGTGTTACATCACCTTTTCTTTTAGCAACACTCAATAAACGATTGGGAACTGAGGAAACTAATTGTTGAAGCTTTGAAAGTAGAATTCTTTCCCATTCTTGTTTTATGTAGAGCTTCAGTCGTTCAACAGTCCGGGGTCTCCGCTGTCGTATTTTGCGCTTCATAATGCGCCACACATTTTCGATGGGAGACAGGTCTGGACTGCAGGCGGACCAGGAAAGTACACGCACTCTTTTTTTTTACAAAGCCACGCTGTTGTAACACGTGCTGAATGTGGCTTGGCATTGTCTTGCTGAAATAAGCAGGGGCGTCCATGAAAAAGACGGCGCTTAGATGGCAGCATATGTTGTTCCAAAATCTGTATGTACCTTTCAGCATTAATGGTGCCTTCACAGATGTGTAAGTTACCCATGCCTTGGGCACTAATGCACCCCCATACCATCACAGATGCTGGCTTTTGAGCTTTGCGTCAATAACAGTCTGGATGGTTCGCTTCCCCTTTGGTCCGGATGATACAATGTCGAATATTTCCAAAATCAATTTGAAATGTGGACTCGTCAGACCACAGAACACTTTTCCACTTTGCATCAGTCCATCTTAGATGATCTCGGGCCCAGAGAAGCCGGCGGCGTTTCTGGATGTTGTTGATAAATGGCTTTCGCTTTGCATAGTAGAGCTTTAACTTGCACTTACAGATGTAGCGACAAACTGTATTTAGTGACAGTGGTTTTCTGAAGTGTTCCTGAGCCCATGTGGTGATATCCTTTAGAGATTGATGTCGGTTTTTGATACAGTGCCGTCTGAGGGATAGAAGGTCACGGTCATTCAATGTTGGTTTCCGGCCATGCCGCTTACGTGGAGTGATTTCTCCAGATTCTCTGAACCTTTTGATGATATTATGGACCGTAGATGTTGAAATCCCTAAATTTCTTGCAATTGCACTTTGAGAAACATTGTTCTTAAACTGTTTGACTATTTGCTCACGCAGTTGTGGACAAAGGAGTGTACCTCGCCCCATCCTTTCTTGTGAAAGACTGAGCATTTTTTGGGAAGCTGTTTTTATACCCAATCATGGCACCCACCTGTTCCCAATTAGCCTGCACACCTGTGAGATGTTCCAAATAAGTGTTTGATGAGCATTCCTCAACTTTATCAGTATTTATTGCCACCTTTCCCAACTTCTTTGTCACGTGTTGCTGGCATCAAATTCTAAAGTTAATGATTATTTGCAAAAAAAAAAAGTTTATCAGTTTGAACATCAAATATGTTGTCTTTGTAGCATATTCAACTGAATATGGGTTGCAAATGGGTTGAAAAGTATTTGCAAATCATTGTATTCAGTTTATATTTACATCTAACACAATTTCCCAACTCATATGGAAACAGGGTTTGTAGTTCTCTTTAATGTATGAGTGAAATGGTTCTGGACCTAGTCCTTTGTGTGTGTAAAGTGCCTTGGGATAACTTATGTTGTGAATTGGTACTACATACAATAAATACAACTTGACTTGATACATTTTCTCACAAAAGAACAAATAGCCTATGAGTATAATGTGATCTTTTGTCGAACATCACATCTAAAATACAGCCGGCAAACACAGCAAAGTACAATAGATAATCAAAATGTATTTATTTTTTTCCTTGTGTTCATTACATTACCAGTTTTTCCACAGCCACTTGTTGCCAGGCACAATATACATTTTAAAAATAAAAATTCTCATTATATTACTTTTTACAAGACTATGCAGACTATGAACAGGGAAACCTGTGAAGTACAGGATCATCCACGTCAACTTGAATTGATACTGTTTACTATCATATACTGTAAACTGTACTGACATAAAACCAATCTTCTTTGTCGCAAAGTCAAGTTAAATACACGATTCATGCTGACTATGCTATTTCCTTGGTAACATGGAGAAGCAGACACCACCAAATAAATAAAGTACAGGGAGAGCTGGCACGAACAAGAGTGTCCACTATTTGCTATGAAATATTTGTTCTTTGTCATTCATACCAGCTTGTTGCTAGGCATAATTCATAGAGTTGCACAACCATGTTTTTGTGTAACCAGAATAACAAGAAAGGTTAGCACATTATTTCCGCAATTGAATACTATATTATAATTATTATGTATTTATTTATAATTATATTATGTATTTACAATTATATTTATTTTTGGCAGGTTTTCCCTCTTCCTTTGCTGTACATGGGGAATCACATCACAGGACTGGCCAGCACCAAAAAGCTCAGGTTTAGACATGAATGTGATATGATTCCATATGTTAATATTTGTTATTTTTAATAATTCTGTTTTCAATGGCTTCACAGCTTACCCATGTTTACAGTCTTGCGGAAATTCACCATACTGATGACAATGACCATGGAAGTGTACTTATTAAGGTTGGTTTATTCTCTACTGTATTTTCTAGATACTATACCTCAATACGTTGATATACGCAAAAAATATAACAAACCAAATACGTCGTCATGGTCTTACAGCCATGCCACGAGTGCAAAGATTTCACAGTACAGCTCACATCTTAATTAACTTCCAGCTTATACCGTATACAAATGCTTGGAATATACCAGGTGGGTTGTTGAGCTTAATCTTGTCATAATCGTCTCACACTCTCTGCAGTCAAAGAGAGTACGTGTCTAGTGTTTGTAATGTTTTTTAGATTGTTACCCTACATACATATTACCCTACGGCGTGGCGCAGTGGGAAAATGGCCGTGCGCGACCCGAGGGTCCCTGGTTCAATCCCCACCTAGTACCAACTTCGTCATGTCCGTTGTGTCCTGAGCAAGACACTTCACCCTTGCTCCTGATGGGTGCTGGTTAGCGCCTTGCATGGCAGCTCCCTCCATCAGTGTGTGAATGTGTGTGTGAATGGGTAAATGTGGAAGTAGTGTCAAAGCGCTTTGAGTACCTTGAAGGTAGAAAAGCGCTATACAAGTACAACCCATTTATTATTTATTTATTTATTTTTTAGAAAAACATTTCCCAGAAGACTTGTGTACAGCGTTGTGACCATCGTCTTTGGTGCCGTCATTGCTGCTAGGTACGGTTTCAACTTTTTGAAATGGCAGAACGTTTACGGAATAACTAATTTTTTTCTCCTATTAGTTCGGATCTAGCCTTTGATGTGGAAGCTTACGCCTTCATCTTGGTTAATGATGTCTTCACTGCAGCCAGCAATGTTTACACCAAGATGAAAATTGGCACAGAGGTGACCAAATAGCCATTAATCGTTGACTAGCTGATTGTATAACTGTGTGCACTGGTGTCATGTTTAATGATTGTGGTAGCTTTAGTTTGTGTACCCAGGATCACTCTTCTTTTTTTCTTTTTTAAGGGCCTTGGGAAATATGGCGTTTTGTTTTACAATGCACTCATTATTGTGGTGCCCACACTCTTGGCAAGTGCATTCACTGGAGACTTACACCAGGTAGCCATCTTGGTGTAAGATGTTTCCCATATCTACAAAAACTCCGTCACACACACTAACTTCCTCATGTGTTTTGACATGCAGGCGGTCACATTTGAAGACTGGGTTGACGCCACCTTTGTTTTCTGCTTCCTGCTATCCTGCATCATGGGGTATGTAATATAATAAGTAATGTATAATATCCCACAAAAGTGAGTACACTCTTTCCTATTTGGCAGCCCGTATATCTTCTCAACGTACAGTAA
>NC_084580.2:8617500-8667500 GCF_033978685.3 Nerophis lumbriciformis
CCGCTGCTCCTCCACATCGAGAGGAGCCAGATGAGGTGGTTCGGGCATCTGGTCAGGATGCCACCCGAACGCCTCCCTAGGGAGGTGGTTAGGGCACGTCCGACCGGTAGGAGGCCACGGGGAAGACCCAGGACACGTTGGGAAGACTATGTCTCCCGGCTGGCCTGGGAACGCCTCGGGATCCCCCGGGAAGAGCTGGATGAAGTGGCTGGGGAGAGGGAAGTCTGGGCTTCCCTGCTTAGGCTGCTGCCCCCACGACCCGACCTCAGATAGGCGGAAGAAGATGGATGGATGGATGGACTCTCTCTGTCAAATAATGCATCGTTTTTGCTTGGGTATTCATAATTTACCCGCATCTACGGCCATGTTTGTTGCCTTTTTGTTGTTGTACGAGCCGTTACGAGTACGCATGGTTTCCCCATATTTATTGAAATATAACTATAGATCATAACGTTGTGTATGTGCTGAACACTTCATTAATGATTGCTGTCTTTGGTATAAAAAAAACTTTTAGTTTATGCTCACATTTACATTTTTTATTTAGACTCACTGAGTTGGTGCTTTACGAAACACTTGTGTGTTCTTAAAACATAAATGTGTTTTAAGAACTCCGAACCAAGATAAAGTACAAATAATGCGTGACAATTTTCTTGTCTTCTTTCGCCCTTCTTAATTATGTCTGAGGAAAACTGTTTGGCGATTCCAACAGTCTAAAACAACACAAGCATAGAGCATTTTATTTGAGAAAGGAAAAATGCCGCCCAGAACGCTATGACAACAGACGCCCGCTGGCCCACCACTTCAAGCCTCACATATTTAATGGGCCAGATGTGACGTCAATTGAATACAACCTATAACAAAGCATTGTGGACATATTTTTGTTTGGACTACAAACAATATATGGAAAATAAAATGGTGGGCTCGGGCAAGCGTCAGCCGCAAAACATTTACCATATATGGATATATCCGCTGATGTTGGCATACGTTAGCATACGTTACAAATAAGGGCAAAGCAGTTCATTTGGAACAGGGAAAAATTGTTTTATAAATATCTTCTCAATACCTTGTTGGTACTCAAATACACAATAAGAAGGCAAGAAATCTGCGTTCAAAGAACTCCGGCTTATTAGTGATTCCCAGAGCCCAAAAAAAGTCTGCGGGCTATAGAGCGTTTTCTATTCGGGCTCCAGTACTATGGAATGCCCTCCCGGTAACAATTAGAGATGCTACCTCAGTAGAAGCATTTAAGTCCCATCTTAAAACTCATTTGTATACTCTAGCCTTTAAATAGCCCCCTGTTAGACCAGTTGATCTGCCGTTTCTTTTCTTTTCTCCTCTGCTCCCCTTTTCCTTGAGGGGGGGGGCACAGGTCCGGTGGCCATGGATGAAGTGCTGGCTGTCCAGAGTCGGGACCCGGGGTGGACCGCTCGCCTGTGCATCGGCTGGGAACATCTCTGCGCTGCTGACCCGTCTCCGCTCGGGATGGTGTCCTGCTGGCCCCACTATGGACTGGACTCTTACTACTATTATGTTGGATCCACTATGGACTGGACTCTCACAATATTATGTCAGACCCACTCGACATCCATTGCTTTCGGTCTCCCCTAGAGGGGGGGGGTTACCCACATATGCGGTCCTCTCCAAGGTTTCTCATAGTCATTCACATCGACGTCCCACTGGGGTGAGTTTTTCCTTGCCCGTATGTGGGCTTTGTACCGAGGATGTCGTTGTGGCTTGTGCAGCCCTTTGAGACACTTGTGATTTAGGGCTATATAAATAAAGATTGAATAACAGGTGCTAACATGCAATAAAAGTAAGTTTTGCTTAATATGACCCCTTTAAAGAAATGATTAGTTTTTCGTTTACATTTGCATAATTAGTGGATGCCCTATGGGATACATTATGGTTGTCTCCTTTTTCAGGTTCGTGCTAATGTATTCCATCGTCCTATGCAGTTATTATAACTCAGCGCTCACCACCACAGTCGTGGGTGCAGTCAAGGTAAGATGATCTTGCTGTTTATTTTCAGGTGCATCCATCTCATTACTCATACGCAAGCCCCCAGAGGGCCGCGTCATCATATTATTACACAATTGCCCCCTCATTTGATTTTTTGTCATTGTTTACCAACAAACTGATGGAAAACCGTCTTTGGAATCAGAAGTCAAAGTGGCAAGCAGATATTTAAGTTCAGGTAGTGCAGGGGTGTCAAACTAGGTTTTATCCAGCCCAGATAAAATTAGCTGCTTTTTTTTTAACGAAAGAAACTGCTGTTCTAAATGTGTCACCTGGATCTCACTATAGCAATTCTGTGAGCCAAGCAAACGGTTTATACCGGGGCCAAGCAAGAGGTACACAGTAAAGGGTGACTGTGGCTCCTCCTCCTCGACCCACATGAAACTTAAAACCTGCCGTTTTGTCTTCTGCTTCGAACACATTGTTGTTTGGCACCCTCGTTGCCCCAAAAACACAAGAAAAGTGAACTTAACCCTTTTGAATAGTTTTTGTCTCCGTTTTTTACAGTTTGTTGAGTTAGCTCTGGATTGATACGTGGACATGACAAAGAAGGTATTTGATACCTAGAAGAGCTTACATGTTGTGTTTTTTGTTCAATCCCAGAAAGACTGTGATTTAAAGTTTAATCTTGGCTTTGTAGATACACTGAGACAAAATCGAAGCTCATTGTGTTTTTGAAACTGCACCAGTTTCCTGAGAATTTTCAACAAATTTGAGTGTTTTGTCCAGAGGATTATTTGTTATTTGTAGGTTTTCATAATGTGCTTGTTCTATTTTTGTAAACAACCTGGAGTTGTCTTTATTTTGAAGTTATCATGCCATGATTTTACCATTACGGCTCACTTGGGAATAGATTTTCCTCCATGTGGCCCATGAGTTTGACACCGCTGAGGTAGTGTATAATTTAATTTGAAAAGGAAATTACAGAACAAACCTTAGAGTAACTTGTGTCAAAAATAGAATTTGCATGCATTACATTTTTTATCAAGAATGATCAAATTATTAACGGTGACACCCATTATTTCCAGGCATTTGCGGGACAAATAAAATGATGTTAAAATGATGAGTTTGACTTCTGTGATTTTAGCTCATAAGGCAAATTAGCACAATAGAAGCTAATCATACATCTAAAGATTGGTATGGAATGTTCCACAGAATGTTGCAGTGGCCTTTATCGGCATGTTTGTGGGCGGGGACTACCTCTTCTCTTGGAATAACTTCCTGGGCCTCAGTATTTGGTGAGTTTCCCTATTCGTGCTTATTGTACAGTTAAGTATTTATGGTGTTAAACAAAAAACACATTTGACAAAACTATTCTCTATATATGATGATTTTGGCAAAGCTGCAAAGTTAGTTTTTATGCAAAAAAAACAACTATTTGAGACTGAATCAACACCAAGTAGTAGCTAAATGAATCAAAACTCTTAAAAATGTTTTGTCTTTGCAGTCTGGCTGGTGGACTTGCTTATTCGTATCTAACATTTAACACCCAAACATCACAGCGAACCAATGAAGCATCAGATCTGAAGATTCTCGCTGCAGAAGAGCCCTCACTCAAAACAACTGTTCACTAATATACAGGTAAAAGCCAGTAAATTAGAATATTTTGAAAAACTTGATTTATTTCAGTAATTGCATTCAAAAGGTGTAACTTGTACATTATATTTATTCATTGCACACAGACTGATGCATTCAAATGTTTATTTCATTTAATTTTGATGATTTGAAGTGGCAACAAATGAAAATCCAAAATTCCGTGTGTCACAAAATTAGAATATTACTTAAGGCTAATAAAAAAAAGGGATTTTTAGAAATGTTGGCCAACTGAAAAGTATGAAAATGAAAAATATGAGCATGTACAATACTCAATACTTGGTTGGAGCTCCTTTTGCCTCCATTACTGCGTTAATGCGGCGTGGCATGGAGTCGATGAGTTTCTGGCACTGCTCAGGTGTTATGAGAGCCCAGGTTGCTCTGATAGTGGCCTTCAACTCTTCTGCGTTTTTGGGTCTGGCATTCTGCATCTTCCTTTTCACAATACCCTACAGATTTTCTATGGGGCTAAGGTCAGGGGAGTTGGCGGGCCAATTTAGAACAGAAATACCATGGTCCGTAAACCAGGCACGGGTAGATTTTGCGCTGTGTGCAGGCGCCAAGTCCTGTTGGAACTTGAAATCTCCATCTCCATAGAGCAGGTCAGCAGCAGGAAGCATGAAGTGCTCTAAAACTTGCTGGTGGACGGCTGTGTTGACCCTGGATCTCAGGAAACAGAGTGGACCGACACCAGCAGATGACATGGCACCCCAAACCATCACTGATGGTGGAAACTTTACACTAGACTTCAGGCAACGTGGATCCTGTGCCTCTCCTGTCTTCCTCCAGACTCTGGGACCTCGATTTCCAAAGGAAATGCAAAATTTGCATGGTTGGGTGATGGTTTGGGGTGCCATGTCATCTGCTGGTGTCGGTCCACTCTGTTTCCTGAGATCCAGGGTCAACGCAGCCGTCTACCAGCAAGTTTTAGAGCACTTCATGCTTCCTGCTGCTGACCTGCTCTATGGAGATGGAGATTTCAAGTTCCAACAGGACTTGGCGCCTGCACACAGCGCAAAATCTACCCGTGCCTGGTTTACGGACCATGGTATTTCTGTTCTAAATTGGCCCGCCATCTCCCCTGACCTTAGCCCCATAGAAAATCTGTGGGGTATTGTGAAAAGGAAGATGCAGAATGCCAGACCCAAAAACGCAGAAGAGTTGAAGGCCACTATCAGAGCAACCTGGGCTCTCATAACACCTGAGCAGTGCCAGAAACTCATCGACTCCATGCCACGCCGCATTAACGCAGTAATTGAGGCAAAAGGAGCTCCAACCAAGTATTGAGTATTGTACATGCTCATATTTTTCATTTTCATACTTTTCAGTTGGCCAACATTTCTAAAAATCCCTTTTTTGTATTAGCCTTAAGTACCGGTAATATTCTAATTTTGTGACACACGGAATTTTGGATTTTCATTTGTTGCCACTTCAAATCATCAAAATTAAATGAAATAAACATTTGAATGCATCAGTCTGTGTGCAATGAATAAATATAATGTACAAGTTACACCTTTTGAATGCAATTACTGAAATAAATCAAGTTTTTCAAAATATTCTAATTTACTGGCTTTTACCTGTATACTATCATGGTAGGTCAACACTTGGTGGTGCTGTTTTGCTCCATATTGGAGTGTCAAGACAATTTAATAAAAATACAAATGTTGCAGAAGGGAGGAAAAACAATACAGAATGTACGGATCAGGTTGTGTGAATGTTTATTGAAAACCAGCAAGGTTATAATCAAATGGACAGCTTGTTAAAGAAACTTTACCATACAAACCAAGTAAAAGTCACTCTATACATGTATGAAGATGTTAGAATGTGAGAGAAGTGATTCTAGAATTATTTGTCCAAGCTTTTGGTAAGTTATGCACAATCCGTATTATTCTAACAATCTGTATATATTAAATGCCATCATTTTCACACACCACACTCACTCCAAAAAAATTAAGAAAAAACAAGCCTATGGGTTAGAAGAAGTGATTCAGAATATACTATACTCAAAATACTTTTGGTGACTTGATTCTAATCTAATTTCCAGTTTAACCTTTTGTGATGTTTGGGAATCCAAAAACTGCAATCATGATTGGTTTCTAGTGCACAATTTGCTCCGAAAATAAAACAAAAACTGAAGTAGGGCTATTAGGGAGCGTGATACAATGTTCTCATGTAGTGTAGCTTTAAAGACAAATTAAAAAAACAGCACAACTAACAAAAATCTATAACAAACTGGAGCCTTTTTCCTGGACAGCATGTGTATTTAGGGCATTGCAAGCCTTATTTCAAGATTATTCTTTAAAAATAAACCCAAGTGCTTCCTTTAACTACTGACCAAAAGGTTATAAAAAGTCAAACTTTGAGACCAGAATAACTGTCAATCCGCTTATTTGGAAAATAAATGCCACAAGCCTCTTTACTAATATAACCCCACCCTCCAATATTCTGTTTCAGCTTTATTTCCACCTAGGAGTACAGTATAGTCAATATAATCTCTTGACTTGTTCTCATCACTAAGTGGGCGGCTATGAATATCTCAAAACCAAATCGACAAGCGGCACTATTGGTACCATACCGCTGCCTTTCGTATCCCACTGTAAAGCCCAGTGATGTAACTTGGCTACATTTTATTGTTTCTATTTGTAAGGATCCCAATGTATTCAACACCCTGTGTGAAGTTTGGAGACACTTTCTTTTAAAACTGTATTCCAGTTTAACACCTAAGACAGGCTTCTACTGCACCTTTGTGTTGAAAGTATTTGTAGCTGTCCGACTTGTGCTGCAATTTTACAGAATCTGTGTCAAAAAGACTGCGGTTTACCTAATACAAACTATACCGTAAACTAACTGCTCATAGAAACAAAGCTAAAGTGTGGCAGCCCAAATATTTTGCACTTAACTGTACTGCTGGGTGGAAAAGGGTCTTAAGTGCATGTGGTCCAATGTTGTGAGAAGTGAATTTGGCTTGCAATGATCACCTGTCCTTCTCACAGAAAAGAAACATGACCCACGTCCAACTATAAAAAAAAGTATCTTATAAAAATGCCACTATCTCTTTGCTAGTGCAGGTAAAAGCCAATTTTCGCCTTTGTTTTACACCAGGGGTCTCAAACTCGCGGCCTATGGGCCAATTGCGGCACCCTAAACAATATTTTTTAGATACCGTACACATGTCGCTCTGACAAAATAAATCAAAGTGACGCGGAGGGATAAAAAAAAGAAGGGAACTCCAGCAATAACAGCCCCCGATAACCCGGACGAATTATAGGGTCACCATTATTTGTGGGTCTTTTTTTATTTGCATGACACTAATTGCATTGCCTCACACTACATATATTTCTATTTGATGTCATTTGTTTTGTTTCTTTGACTACATTTACCACAACAGCATTCTGTCATTTCTGTTTCTTTTTCCTATAACAAGAGCAACACTCCAGGAGCAGTCGTCTTTTTGCACTCAATATCCCGGTACTTTGTACCATCTACAAATGTCATTTTCATCTTGAAAGACATGAACATCAAGCGCAAAAACAAAGGAGACTGTTACCAGCCGACCGCTGTGCTGCGATTACAGAAAAAAAAATCTGAAATGACGCACATTGCAGAAATGAAATTCTTCGTGAATTGAGTAGCTCTCCGTACGTCAGCTAAACACAACACCAAGTGGAATTAAAATATACTTCACAGCCCAAAACATATATTTATTTATTTTCTTGTTAATTTTTAATTTGTTCATGTATTTTTCATCTTGTTTTGTGATTAAAAAAAAAAAAAAAACATTCGAGAAGATTGGAATTTCTTTTTAAACAAAGCTTCTCTTGTGGAGTACCTGATGCGGCCCAGCCTCTACCAGACTGTGCGTCCAGCGGCCCCTAGGTAAATCGAGTTTGAGACCCCCGTTCTACACCAAAGAGACTTTGAGTCAGACCGTGAGGTGTTACACCCTGTCATCTAATCTTCAACCATATTTACAATCACATACGCCAAACATACCTTTAAAAACTTGTTACCGTCAAAGTGCAAACAAGAAAACAACTTAAAAACACAATAGGTACTCTTTGATTGCCTTTTAAAGGCCGACAAGAGCGACATTCTTCATATAGTTAAATCTACAATAGCAGCCTAAAAGGATAAATGGAAGCTGAATAAGGTGCTTTAGCTTGTGCCTTCCAGAGGGAGGGGTGTTGTTGCTGTGCACAAACACTGATCTCAAGCCAGTTCTTGAAGCAAGAGAGGATCTGTGTAAGGGAATGGTTTTCGAGCTACAGCACAGGAAGGAAGGCAGACTGGAGCTGGACATAAGTAATTTTGGGGAAATGGTGGAGAGTGCTGCTCAGGCAGACAGGTTGGCAAGCTCGATGAGTGCCAGAGCGCCGTGGAGACGCTCACGCTGCTCCTGGAGGCGGCGCTTGGCGGCTCCGCCGTGGTTGCCCTTCTCTTCCTCCACCATCTCCTCTTCTTCGCCATTCTCCTCGTCGGACTGAAGGAACTCCATGGGATCCCGCTGCTCCTGATCTTGCGCTCTGGCTTTGCTCTGCACTTTCCCCTTGGTGGTGGTAGGGGAGTTGGGGGTGCGCTGTTCGCGGGTCCGCCAGTACCTGCGAGGAATCATTTGGTAAATACACAAAAAAACACCCTTAAAATGCATCATCTATCAAGTGGACAATGTCTTACTTTGCTAACCACTCTGCCACCGCCTTGTTGTCCACAGACTGTGCCTTGCCCACCCCTTCTTTCGGCTCCTCCCTCTTGAGGCGGGAAAATGGATGCCTGGGGCAATGGCGGTTGGCGTGTGTGAATCGATTCCCACACCCTGGAGACAAAAAAACACTCATTTAATAAATGCCATAGGGTGAAAGAGCTACAGAGACATGGTGCGGTAGTGTAGTGCATCATTGTCAAATCAAAATACATCTCTTATGTATGTGTTAATACATCTTTAAATAGGGGTGTCCAAACTTTTCCCACTTACGGCCACACAGAAAAATTTCAATATGCAGTTGATATTTTTCACCATTTTATATTCAAATTAAGCTAGCTAAAACTAATTAAAGTGGTTAAATATATTTAAAGAAAAACGTAACATTCAATATTTAAATTTTAAAATGTTTAATTCTTATGTACAAATGAATTACATTTTTACAGCCAACTGCGGGTCACACTTTTTGGTCACCCCTGCTTTATACGGTACACAAAATTCAACATTTAGCCCCCCAAAAATGTTTAATAATATTTATCATCTATATCACTTGTAATACGTATATACAAATAAAATATACTTTTAATTATACATTTTTTATCCTAATCTACATACAGACTCAATGTGAACTTCACTATATTAAAATATATTTATTTTTAATATATTTTATATATATACAGTATGTATATATATATATATATATATATTTTCCCCCTTCACATCAAATTTTTCATACCATTCAATCTCGATTAATGTCACAATTTTTTTTATATTATTTCCTTGCCAGTCAATCTAAAGAAACTAAAGATTAGTTGAACGTCTTAGTAACATACCGAGTCAATAGACAAATTAAATAAAAACAAGCACAACAACATAATGTACCAATAAATGCCTTAAATTTACATTAATGTATTTAATTTAAGGAAAGCACAGATTTTAAACTATGGTATTGGATGCCATCAAGTTATCATTAACTTAACAATGAAGATGTTCAAGAGGCTGCAATAAATCCCTGTCATCTGTGGTCACGTCCCCAACAGCCAAGCTGGCTATCATAAGCAGTGGTAGCACAGTGTCTTTAACACGGCTTTTAGACAATATTTCGTCATCAAATCTGCACAAAAAAGCATATCACCTGACATGCTTGTTTGTACAGTGCAGACTCTGTAAACACGTTTTCTCCAGACAAATGTTTCTTATCCTCATGAAGACCACAATTCAGTCACATTACGTCATTTCCTGCGACTTACTTGACTTTAATAGTATTTATTTTTTGCCTATTTTGTGATTTCGGCGAACATATATGAGGCCCTCAAACAGCAAGTGACGTCTAACATAAATTTTTCTGCCTTCAGCTGCATGTTCTGTCATTTTGTTCATATCTATATATTTGTTTACTGGAGATGCAGCAAAACGGGTAACCCAAGGTACGGTTTGTATCTCAATTTTAGGGCCACAGTTTCGGTTCGTTTTCGGTACGATTTGTGAGTGGAAAAAGAAAAATGTTTTACCTCTCAAAGTTCTTTCATTATTTTGTTTGTCATCAAAAATGGCATTCTGCAGTAACAAAGAATCAATGGTGTACTACACCGGTATTATAGTTAATGCCGGTATATTTTAAAAGGGAGATACATATTTGAGACATTACTGTCATTTCTTTTGATGTGCCTTAGTTACGGCCGTTTACTCTTATCTGCGCCTGACAAGCACATCAAGGGCATTCTCTTTGGCTCAACCCTTACCCCTTGTGTGTTTAGGTAGGCTTCTCTGACACACGAGGCAACACAACAAACTTTTTAAAAGAATATGGTGACTACGGTGCCGATTTCTTGACTCCAGAGTGATGCAATACACTGCATTTGGCTATTGGTGAGTGACTACAGCTTTATTTAAACATACACCATTTTGCTCGAGAACCTATATCCTTCCATGTAGCGACTTTATCACTAATCTCATCTGTTTATGTTGTTCAATTCTGTTTGCGCCTTAGCACAGCAGCTAGTGATAGCTACTTTATGCTGCGAGGTGTGTCAAAAGTTTAGCTACTCCTCGCCTTAAAAGTGCCTCTACTCATAGTCCGTGCAGACTAACCAAGTGCAGCAGCTGGGTGGCTGAAGAGTAGTTTAAAACTGAACAGCCAGCAGCGTTCACCGCAGTAAGACCGCAGTAAGCAAGTAGAAGCTCTATCCATAGCCGTGCACAAGCGTGACGCTATAAACCTAACGTCAATGAACAAAATTTACGAAAACTGCTTTGACATAGTAACGGCTAATTATTTACTTAATATGAGTAAACAACATGTTACGTTACGACTTACACAAAAGTAATGGGAGTCCTCTCAACACTGGTTATCTAGCCATAAAACACTTAGGCAAACTTAAGCACTTGGCACGTTTTGTTTAAGATAGCGTTATACAGTATATTGTATATCACCATTCGGCCTGAAAATACCGCGATATCAGTTTTGGTCCATATCGCCCAGCCCTCACACTGAATACTATAAGACTTTTCTTTAAAATTAACATTTACAAAACAACACTTTCAATGGTATTTTTTATTTCTATTCCATAATGATTTTTATCCACAAACTCAAAATGTATTTGAACAAAAAGTGTCTATAGTTTTTTTAGTACATAGCATATCTAAGGAGTTGACTGACAGCAAACACAAACAAAAAATGTGATTTAAAAAAAAAATTCAGTAGGTAAGTTTGTTCTCAGTCGGATCAATAGTTCAATCATAAAGACATTATGTGCCTGCCTGTCAGCATTGAGGGCAGGATTACCACACCCACCAAAATGTGAACTCCAGCAGTCAGTGAGACTAAAGTCTGTCGCTGAAGTAGCTGCTCCTTCTAAATGTTGTGTTTCAACTTCTATGCCAGTGTTGGCCATATTTCTTTTTTTTGTTCTTCTAAAGAAGAGGCACAACGGTGATTGGACATTAATTACATCAGGAGGAGCCTTACTTTCTTGACGGTGGACAGGCACACTTGCGTACAAACACACACAGGAATACAGCCCGTGAGGGTGGAGAGTCCCGTGCAGAATTGTACAGAGTTGCATCCCTACCATTTACATTTTCGCCATATTTGATTGAGTTAATGTATGCTAATAACTGATCACCCTGAAATTAATCCCGATCATACATTTTGCCCAGCCCTAACTTGAACCCGTGCGTGTCCAAGTACACCACCAGGAAAACCCAATATTTTTATTTCAATGTATATATATATACACATACATACATATTATATATAGAGAGAGGGAAAAGCGGTACAAAATGCATGTATATATATTTTATTTTTAAGTAATGCATTGATTTATTGTATTCTAATGGCTGCACCTTAGCGGTGTTATTGTGGTCAATGACTAACCACATTTAAAGCCACTGAAAAAAAACCAAATATCACATAAGTGACTCTAATAGACGAGTAAGAATAACTTAAAAATGTTTACCTTTTTCCGAGCAGACGAAGGGTTTCTCTCCGGTGTGCAGCCGCTGGTGCGTCTTCAGCTGACCACTCTGTACAAACGCCTTGCCGCAGTTTGGATAGTCGCACAAATAGGGTCGCTCGCCTAGGAGATAGGAGCAACACACATCCTTCAGTGTCCAGGAGGAAACTCAGGCTTCACATGACAGTAAATAGTAAAATACCTTTCCTTCATTAAACCTCTAAAGGCCTTAGTGGCCACATGTGTGGACAGCACCTTTTAGCTCTTATTTCCAAAATTGTGTACACTACTGAATTGGGGTCTTATGCCGACATATGGACACTTATACTGCTATCTGGTGGTGTCAGAAGAGTATAACATACAATGGAATTTGGAAAAAAAAGTGCAAAAATAAAAATTAGCATGTCACTACACATGAAGTACACGTTTGTGTACTTATGGACTAAGTACATCATATCAAAAGATGATTTTTAGTTTTTATTCTAATTAGGGTCCAACAAACTCAAATAGCAAAGAGAAATACAAAAATCATGTAAACAAACAGCTTGGGCCTTAAGAGGTTAAATGCTTTCACGTGGGCTTACTACTCACCTGTGTGTGTTCTCTTATGGGCCTGAAGCGACTTTTCTCTGGGGAACACCCGGTGACAGATGTTACAGCGGATGCGGCTGGAGGACGTTTCACCTTCATTGATCAACTCTCGGACAGTCTCAGCTCTTGGACGGCCTCTGCGGATGCCGTCCTGAAGACGACGACGACAACAAATACAGGTGAAACTCAAGCAACATACACCTTTTAATGAGAGAATAATGACCTACGTTGAGAAAATATGCATTAAATTAACTTAGGGCTGGGCGATATATCGATTTATTCGATATATCGCGGGTTTGTCTCTGTGCGATATAGAAAATGACTATATCGTGATATTCGAGTATACGTTCTCACGCAGTTGCTTTTAGCTGCGGGACATTAAACTGCATCCATTTCTCACTCTTTCTTGTCTCTCCTTCTCACAAAGACGTAAAACGAGCGCACCTTCTTACATACGTCACATACTGTCACGTGAGCAACGTCACACGCTCCCGCGGAGCTGACAGGTAGCGACATGGTAACGTTAGCTGTGATGCTAACAGCTAACGGTGTGGTTTGAGTGGTAATACGAGAGGGAGAAGGTGCGAATCTGGTAACAAATGGAGGAATAATTCATTCCCAAGAAAAACAGCACGGGGTCCATCGTCTGACAGTGGTTTGGCTTCAAGTGGGAATATGTCTTTACATGTCAACATCTCCGTTCGGTGCCACACCAACTAAATGCCGAAGCAACTATTTCCACATCACCACCGTAGGACAGTGGTTCTCAAATGGGGGTACGCGTACCCCTGGGGGTACTTGAAGGTATGCCAAGGGGTACGTGAGATTTTTTTTTAATATTCTGAAAATAGCAACAATTCAAAAATCCTTTATAAATATATTTATTGAATAATACTTCAACAAAATATGAATGTATGTTCATAAACTAAACATCAAATCAAGTAGGCCAGTGGTTCTCAAATGGGGGTACACGTACCCCGGGCTGTACTTGAAGGTATGCCAAGGGGTACGTGAGATTTATAAAAAATATTCTAAAAATAGCAACAATTCAAAAATCCTTTATAATATATTTATTGAATAATACTTCAACAAAATATGAATGTAAGTTCATAAACTGAACATCAAATCAAGTAGGCTATTCCATTCATTACCATAAAGCCAGAGTTTCCCCCATGCCGTGATGGTTTGACCCTCACTAAAATGTCTGTCAAAAAGAACTGTGAAAAGAAATGCAACAATGCAATATTCAGTGTTGACAGCTAGATTTTTTGTGGACATGATCCATAAATATTGATGTTAAAGATTTCTTTTTTTGTGAAGAAATGTTTAGAATTAAGTTCATGAATCCAGATGGATCTCTATTACAATCCCCAAAGAGGGCACTTTAAGTTGATGATTACTTCTATGTGTAGAAACCGTTATTTATACTTGAATCACTTGTTTATTTTTCAACAAGTTTTTAGTTATTCTTACATCTTTTTTTCCAAATAGTTCAAGAAAGACCACTACAAATTAGCAATCTTTTGCACTGTTATACAATTTAATAAATCAGAAACTGATGACATAGTGCTGTATTTTACTTCATCTCTTTTTTTTTCAACCAAAAATGCTTTGCTCTGATTAGGGGGTACTTGAATTAGAAAAATGTTCACAGGGGGTACATCACTGAAAAAAGGTTGAGAACCACTGATGTAGGCTATTCTATTCATTACAATGCAACAATGCAATATTCAGTGTTGACAGCTAGATTATTTGTGGACATGTGCCATAAATATTGATGTTAAAGATTTATTTTTTTGTGAAGAAATGTTAAGAATTAAGTTCATCAATCCAGATGGATCTCTATTACAATCCCCAAAGAAGGCACTTTAAGTTGATGATTACTTCTATGTGTAGAAATCTTTATTTATAATCGAATCACTTGTTTATTTTTCAACAAGTTTTTAGTCATTTTTATATATTTTTTTCCAAATAGTTCAAGAAAGACCACTACAAATGAGCAATATTTTGCACTGTTATACAATTTAATAAATCAGAAACTGATGACATAGTGCTGTATTTTACTTCTTTATCTCTTTTTTTCAACCAAAAATGCTTTGCTCTGATTAGGGGGTACTTTAATTTAAAAAAAATTCACAGGGGGTACATCACTGAAAAAAGGTTGAGAACCACTGAAGTAGGCTATTCTATTCATTACAAATTAGACTTAGACTTACACAAACTTTAATGTTGAACAATTTCCCTTGTGGATCATTAAAGTTTGTCTCAGTCTAATATGTATCAAGTGTTCATTCAAGGCTAAGGCAAAATAACGAGATGTATATCGTGTATCGCGATATGGCCTAAAAATATTGAGATATTAAAAAAAGGCCATATCGCCCATCCCTAATTTAACTATATGTTGATTATTGTGCTTGTAGTTTTTAGTAGTGTACAACTACAGCTGCTATTATTTGAACAACAAAAGTATGACAAAACTTGTTACCAGCTCTTGTATTGAATCTCATTCTACTTAACAGCTGGCCTTTAATATGTATAGTATTTTTTCCAGTACTGCATAATATGTTAACAAAGACTCCCATTGTCTAGATAGTACTTTATTGATTCATTCAGGAATCTACGCGCTTTGGTTATTAGGCATTTAAAGTACACTAGCTGAGATAGGCTACAGCGACCCCGAAGGGAATAAGCGGTAGAAAATGGATGGATGGATGGATAGATAGTTCCCCTATTAACTTGCTGGTGTGGCTTGTCGATCTCGCGAGAGTTTGCGCATTCATTTCCGGGAATATTTTTGGCGCCAGAAGGGACGTCATGCACTAGCAGCTGCTCTACACAACCAGGAAGGGATTTAAAATCCAACGAGTCACACCCTAATAATATAGGCGGGTCGATTTACATTATTGCTTTTAATGACAGTGTAATTCTTCACATTAGATAATTAGTATTATGTTTTTCATATGTATTATGAGATATTGCTGTACACACCACTATTTTAACGTTACAAGCACTTAACTAGTTTGAAATTAACTCTACCTTCATCTGATCGGGTGATTGGGTCGTGTCCGCTTCTCCGGTGGTGCCGCCGGGAGACGAAGCCCCGCTCAGTGAGCCCGGGCTCAGTGACACATTGTGGGCGTTCTCCCCCCACTTCCATGGGTACACCATGAAGTCGCTGAACCCCGGGCTGGTGGGCGTCATGGCCTCGGCCTGCGCGGGCTTGATCGGCGTGGTCTTGATGACGGACACCAGCACCCTCTTGGGCGAGTCGTTGCAGAAGATAACATGCGGGTGTTGCGTGCTGTCGGCCATTGTCTGGATGTCAAAAAGCCCCGGAAATTACTGGGAAAAAAACGGCTATTGAATTGACTTTAAGTATAAGAAAATGTTGCGCCGAGTTAATCCGGTGTGAATATGTCCTTCATTTCCAAAGAGCAAAAAATCCGTCTTCAAGTACCCAATTTCTCTAAGTAAAAAATGACCTTTAATCGCGCTTACTCCTGGTGCTGCTGGTCAGCTCTGAACTGAATGCGCCCACACAAGTCTTGTAACAGCGTTGCAAAATCGCGCCCAAGCAGCAAACTGACCAATCAACTACACGGATGTACACCCACGTGACCTAAACGACCAATAGAAGTAAGATCCCAGACAACATCCGGAACGCCAAAGCAAAACCGCGGTCGTGATTGGTTGTGTTATTTCTATCCAATCAGGTTTGAAAAATGTGCGCGCCGGGCCCCCGGATTGGTCAATAAAGCGGAGGCGGTCGCACGGGTGCCCGGCGCCTGTCCAATGACAGTGAAGGGCGGTTAATTTTACAGCCCGCCGGACTCGCAGATGCGCTGTTTTTTCCCGCGCTCTTTGAAGTCATGTTGACGTTATGTTCACGTTTTTTGATGTCAGTTTAAAGGTATACGCACCAGAAGGTCGTTGAGGCGCCAATCCCTTACGTAAGGGCGGAAATAGCCGAACAAAGGAGGCACTGTAGCACTGGGAAATCGGCGGTTTGCTGCCGGAGCATTCCTATTTGTGTATAAATAAAGTATTTTACTATGAAGAACTGATTTAGTTTATAAGTAACTAGTGCACATAGTTTACAGCCAATGAATGTAATGCTAATGTGTGTTAGTTAATGTGTGTTCAGCGCCATTGAAGTGGCAACTGTTTGCATCAGCTCTGTGCTCTTTTAGGTCCTTTGTGATTGTTAGTGTTTCCCTCTTAGTTTATGTGGACTTTTTGTATCCACTGCAACCACATAATTTCCCCACTGAGGGATGACTAAAGTCAAAATCTGCCCTCCTCTTACCCTTAATGTGTTTTCTTATTAATTACTTCAAAATTAATAGTAAATAGTAGAGATGTGCGATAATGGCTTTTTTGCTGATATCCGATATTGTCCAACTCTTAATTACCGATTCCGATATCAACCGATACCGATATATACAGTCGTGGAATTAACACATTATTATGTTTAATTTTGTTGTGATCATTATTATGTTTAATTTTGTTGTGATGCCCCGCTGCAGGGCGTCACGGTGACAGAGGGGTTAGTGCATCTGCCTCACAATACGAAGGTCCTGAGTAGTCTTGGGTTCAATCCCGGGCTCGGGATCTTTCTGTGTGGAGTTTGCATGTTCTCCCCGTGACTGCGTGGGTTCCCTCCGGGTACTCCGGCTTCCTCCCACTTCCAAAGACATGCACCTGGGGATAGGTTGATTGGCAACACTAAAAATTGGCCCTAGTGTGTGAATGTGAGTGTGAATGTTGTCTGTCTATCTGTGTTGGCCCTGCGATGAGGTGGCGACTTGTCCAGGGTGTACCCCGCCTTCTGCCCGATTGTAGCTGAGATAGGCTCCAGCGCCCCCCGTGACCCCAAAAGGGAATAAGCGGTAGAAAAATGGATGGATGGATGGATGCCCCGCTGCAGATGCATTAAACAATGTAACAAGGGTTTCCAAAATAAATTAACTGAAGTTATGGGAAAAAATGCCAACATAAACTGCCATATTTATTATTGAAGTCACAAAGTGCATTATTTTTTTTAACATGCCTCAAAACAGCAGCTTGGAATTTGGGACATGCTCTCCCTGAGAGAGCATGAGGAGGTTGAGGTTGGGGGGGGGGGGGGGGGGGGTATATTGTAGCGTCCCGGAAGAGTTAGTGCTGCAAGGGGTTCTGGGTATTTGTTCTGTTATGTTTATGTTGTGTTACGGTGCGGATGTTCTCCCGAAATGTGTTTGTCATTCTTGTTTGGTGTGGGTTCACAGTGTGGCGCATATTTGTAACAGTGTTAAAGTTGTTTATACGGCCACCTTCAGTGTGACCTGCATTCGCTTGTGTGTGTGAAAAGCCGTAGATATTATGTTATTGGTCCGGCACGCAAAGGCAGTGCCTTTAAGGTTTATTGGCGCTCTGTACTTCTCCCTACGACCGTGTACACAGCAGCGTTTTAAAAAGCCATACATTTTACTTTTCGATAGCGATACCGATAATTTTGAAACCGATACCGATAATTTCCGATATTACATTTTAAAGCATTTATCGGCCGATAATATCGGCAGCCCGATAATATCGGACAACTCTAGTAAATAGACATAACCATTGTTTTTAATTTTCCTAAGGGAACTCTGCTGAAGGAAACAATAAAGTACTATATATCTATCTATCTTTACATATTGTCTCACTGAAGTGACAATTATTTACTGACATGTATGGCAGTGATATTAGTGGGGGTGTTCATGATAATACCTTTTTATTCTAAACTTACCACAATATTAACACAAGTAAAGAAATAAAAGTTTAGTTCTCACACTTCACATGTCTGAAAAGGTGTGGGTGAAGTAAGAGAAAGTTCCACTCCTACTACATAACTTTGTGCAAACTAATTTCAGTTTTCTTTTGAATGCACTGTCATTCATTAATAATTGAAGGGAAACAAATGCCTCAAACTCAGTTATTAAATCCTTGGAACGTCAGCTTGGAAATAGTGCGACTGGTAGCCAGGGTCTCTGCAGGTTTCAACAAGTCAAATTTAGAAGAAAAAGAAACAAAAACTAATTTTTCAGCATACTGACAAAAAAGTACGAGGACATAAATAGAATATATTGTAAATATATTAATTCATTCACAGCTCTTTAAAATTGGAAAACAAACTGCTTAGCCTGATTAAAAACACTTTTTTATTGTGAATTATTATTTGTTTGAAACTTAAATAAATATTGGCAAAACATTTTTCTGATTTGCCATAGAATGTCACTGACTCCATGCCCATTGTTTTCTTGCAGAATATGCAGTGTGCTTCATATTAAGTATTTTCACGTGACATCACCAACCAGAAGGTTGGTCATAGTGGAGGAAAATAACAATATATTTTGTTTTTGATAGGGACTTAGACTCTGCTAAAGCTAAATGGTTAATTTTTTCCTCGTTTTCGTCTGTTAGAATTGAGCAAACCGAGAAAAACCAATACAGTACTGTCTGCACAAAGTTATTCGGGTGTTACCATATAGTGGTCATCCCTACTCAAGACTTAACTTATCCTTTAGTTGTCTAACAACTGTCTACAAAGAAAAGAAGGTTAAGGTTTACATGGAAGCATTTTTATCGCAAACAAACCCAAAACAAAATAATACACTTTTGGCTGAACAGGCACAGTTTTTGTCTCAAAGTTATTGTCCCCCGTCTGAGCTATGAATTGATTTACGTGGACCCCGACTTAAACAAGTTGAAAAACTTATTCGGGTGTTACCATATAGTGGTCAATTGTACGGAATATGTACTGTACTGTGCAATCTACTAATAAAAGTTTCAATCAATCAAAGTTTCAATCAAAAAGCCACATTACTTACAAGACGATACTTATTTATACAATATCACCGCCAAGTACTTGGTTGAGACTGCATTCATTTAGCCTCGAATGAAGGCAAGATCGTTTCTTTATTTGTCAGTGTGGTTAGTACCGTCTACGTTGGCACCGGTGCCATTATGGAACCGGGCTTTGGTGCTCATCCCTACTCAAGACTTAACTTATCCTTTTTTTAAATTTGGATGTAACTGTAGTATGTGCACACCTGTCTTTGGGACAGCTTCTTTAGTAGTGCAGGCGTCTTCACAGGCTTTTGTAGCGATGCAGGCATTGCAGGTGGCTGATAAGGTTTGATGTGTTGAAGCTGTATGTTTTTTTTCGCCCCTTTTTTTCCCCCCATCTTGCTTAATGTTTGCAGAACATTTGGTGTACCGTAAATACCATGCAAAATGTCTTCTTCTGAATCAGTGAAGAATTCCCACATGATCTATGCCATGTCAGGGGATATTCACGATAGACCCTTTATAGTGTATATGTGTGTGTGTGTATATATATATATATATATATATATATATATATATATATATATATATATATATATTGTGCATTATCATGCTTCAGTCCCCGCTTCGAAAAGCTGTGCACTGCAAAATATGCTCATTTTAGGTATATATCCTGACTTCCTAATTTTTATTTACAAAAGAAAAATAGCACAAATTTTTGCACTCTTGTTGGTTGAGTAGTTTAAAGTGTTTTATATATTGTGCTCCTGAGTTAATGTTGCTGACCAATTTTAATTTATTATTATTCATTAAGTTTATTTAATTTTATTTTTTAGTATCAAATGGCTCAAGTCGGTCAAAATAGTCTTAAGGATTAAGATGTTTTTTTTTTTTTAATTTCAGGTAAATTGATGCAATTTAAATATTGTCTTTTATAGACTAAAAAACAATGTTGATAAAGTTATTATTTGTTGTAAGTTGATCTATATTTGTATTGTCTTTTTTGTTTTACTTTAATGTTTATCAGGATACAATGTTGTGCAGAGGTGTACTTGTAACAATCTGATAATACTATTTATAGTCACAGCAGGGGACAGGGGGCACGGAATGTCTTATTCTTCCGAAGAGGGGTGTAACAGAAAAAAATTAAGAAGCACCGGTTTACAGGCACAGGTGGGAGGAAAGGAGTGCTTGATGTGCTCAGGAGTACGGGTAATCTCACCTCATTGGAGTGTTTTTTGTTATCGGAAAACAATTTTTTAAGTTATCGAAATGACATCATTATACTTTATATTGTACACCCATACAAAATAGCACAGGACTTAATGTACTGTACAAAACTCTTTGACCCTGTGGCGAGCTACTCTGAAACTGGTAGCTCAGTTATATTGTTTACAAACAAAAACTCACCTCAGGGAATTATTCCTTGGACACAGGAGAGCTTTAGGTTTAAAAAGACAAAGGATTTGAATCAGAGCCAATAAGTTTTTACTTTTGTTTACCGTAGTTCAGGGGTGCCCAAACTTTTTGCCACCAAGTGCCACAGAGAAAATTTGATAATGGGCCGCGTACCAAAAACATGGAGTGAAGAGTTTACTCCCATATCGCCATTGTCACATTGAATAGATAACAACTAGTAGCCCTTTTGGTCGTTTCCATTCACTAAATTAGTCTTATTTATCAAATAGTTTGTTGTTTTATGTTCACACCTACATGTGAAGTCCAAGTGTCCATGTGCACTCTCTAATGCGACTATTACACTGGGGGGCGCTTATTTCCTTTTAGCGCGGATAAATGCATTCTATCTTGCCAGTTGTGCAGAATACAGAGTCCACAAATTAAGCATTAATTGGTAAAAGACAAAGTTGGATTAATTTGTGCATTACTAAATAACGTATTTGATTGACGAGTGCCGTGCTGCTGTGATCGTGACTGTATGAGAAAAAAGTTTGTTTGCAGTTGATTTCCTGTTACAAATATTACTCTCATCTACAATTCATGTCTGCAGTTGTTTTTATGGTGTGAAGTTCATATTTTGACTTATTTATCTATAGATGACCCTGTTGTTCAGCAATGTTTACTAGCGATATCAAGATTCAGTATATGCTGTTGAGCCTACAAGAGACTTATTCATTCAGTTTATTAATACTAATACATATATTTTATTGATGCTAACAAATAGTACCACATGATATGTTATAATGTGGTCATCCGTGTCAAATAAAGTACTTAGCTTTTATGCACAACAACTTCAACTATGCTTTTAGTTTCTATAACGAATATCGACAGTGAATTAGACCAACAATGACAATATTTATGATGTTTATTTGCACAACCATGTCTTCGTAGTTATATTTAGGCATATAGAAACCACAAAAGAACACAAAATAATGCAATCTCTTGTCTTTTCTTTACGTTTAGTTCTGCTCTTAAACCCTACTGATATAGTAGAGAATTAACCTGATGGCGTCACAGAGAGTTTCTCAAACAAATCAAATGTTCAAACAAACATTTGACAAAGTTATCGCTGCAGACACGAGCCTGGTTTGATTGTATTCCACAAGATGATGAAAGTGATACTTTTAAGAGTCATCTTCCGCACATACTGGTAGTCAAATATATTGTACATACAAATACACATTTACACACAATTATTCATACATACATACAAACATACGCGCACACATAGGTACTTACGCTCCCACATACATACACAAATACAGTACATACCTACACACTCAAAGTTCGTACATCCACACGCACGTTCACTGTACAAACATACATATACACTTACTGTACATATACTGTACATACATACACTCATGCATATAATCACATTTCATCAAACATATATTAACGTCGTTGCCCTACGGGAAACTGGGTAACACATGGCACACTGACAAAGCTTAACCTATTTTTACTATAACAATCTACAAGGTTAATATGGTTGGCTTCTCTTTCTTCCCCTGCATTTATCTTCTTTCTTTTATATCTCTAGTTATCATTACATATTCGTATTGTTGCATTTGAACAATTGTATTGTTGACAATAGAGGTACTTATTGTTATTAGTCATTATCAATAGTGCTATTTCTATTGGTATTTGTATTGCTCCATTTGTAGTGTAATAATGCTCATTGTCATTTCTGTATTATTTATTTCACAAACTGCTTCTTTGCTATCACTTTTACCATCATATTTGTACATATCCTATTTGCTGATGTTGTTCTGTTGTTGTTATTGTTGTTGTCTCTCTGTCTTATCCCCCTCTGTCTTCCTTTTATACTCTTTCTATACCCTCCTGCTCCGGCCCGGTTGCACCAAATAATAATATAAATCCATTTAATAAAGTCAAATACAAATAAGGCAACAAGAGAAGTATCCCACACTTCTCTTTTTGTAAAGTAAATTTGTACAGCCGATATGGGCATCTACATCAACAATATGATTTGCCTGAGTAGCTGGACAGGACAAAAAAAATCCCTGACTATCTCTCTATTTGAACGACGTAAACACTCAAGAACATAACAGCAATACTGCATTTCTGCTCAAACTCTATACTCACTCTCACTTGTTATACCCTTAAGACCATCATGTGAATTAAGCCGCGAAGAAGATAAACGGATGTGACGTCATACGAAACCAATCAATTAACGAAAGGGCGGGGCCTCGTTCGCCACGCGCACCTGCAAGCATTTGTAAAAATGGCCCAAGTTTTATCCGCTTTTGTTCGAAGCTCAATGGCGACTTGACCGTCTTCTGGAGTCCTGTTATCGCCTGGTATGTGGAGTTGGTTTTCGACAAGACAGCGTTTGAAAGTCAAAGTCGTGAAGTTTTCTCTCCTATCCTCTCTGTCCCGCGCAGATAAAAGATGCTGCCGGATGCGTATGGCTGCGTGGTGGCCAACAGGTTCGGGAATCTTCCAGACGACGAGTCCGACCCGCTGGACTTGTTAAGCGAGGTGGAAAGTGAAAAGGAGAAACAGAGGAAGAAGAAAAAGAAGGAGGATGACAAGAAGAACAAGCAGAAAAAACCTGGCCAGAAGGAATCGCAGAGGGACAGGCGTGTCCCCTTAACTACAACAATGGCGGTTAAGGAGGTTGATGCAGGTACACACTACGGCAAGATGGCCGGCGTCTATGTCATTGTTTAACATGCTCCGAGTTTTAGACTATAGTTTTTGTCATGCTGACTGGCTTTTACTGCACTACATTGACCTACAATACCTATTGTATACATCAGCTGTCCCCAAACTACGGCCTGCGGGCTGGATTAGGCCCGCCAACGTCCAAAATCCGGCCCGCCGGAAGACTCAAGTTTTTAAAAGAAGTTTGAAAAAAATGTTTTTTATATCTGTCCTTCCATTCCATTTTCTACCGCTTGATACTCTGTGTCTCCTAGCCGCTCAGGCAAATCATATTGTCTAAAAATGCATTTTTCCATCCATGACGTGACATCAAGTAATATTGGCACATATCACAAATACCGTATTTTCCGCACTATAAGGCGCACCGGATTATAAGGCGCACCTTCAACGAATGGTATATTTCAAAACTTTGTTCATGTATAAGGCGCACCTATGCATCCATTAGATGGAGCTGCGCTAAAGGGAATGTCAACAAAACCGTCAGGTCAGTCAAACTGTATTAAAGGAGAACATTATCACCAGACCTATGTAAGCGTCAATATATACCTTGTTGTTGCAGAAAAAAGACCATATATTTTTTTAACCGATTTCCGAACTCTAAATGGGTGAATTTTGGCGAATTAAACGCCTTTCTATTATTCGCTCTCGGAGCGATGACGTCACAACGGGAAGCAATCCGCTATTTTCTCAAACACATTACAAACACATAGTCAAATCAGCTCTGTTATTTTCCATTTTTTCGACTGTTTTCCGTACCTTGGAGACATCATGCCTCGTTGGTGTGTTGTCGGAGGGTGTAACAACACGAACAGGGACGGATTCAAGTTGCACCAGTGGCCCAAAGATGCGAAAGTGGCAAGAAATTGGACACTTTACCGACGAAAGCTATGCTACGACATAGATGGCAAGAATGTGTGGATATCCTGCGACACTCAAAGCAGATGCATTTCCAACTGGACTGGACAGATCAGCTTTCAGGAAAAGAGAGCGGATGAGGGTATGTCTACAGAATATATTGATGAAAACTGGGCTGTCTGCACTCTCAAAGTGCATGTTGTTGCCAAATGTATTTCATATGCTGTAAACCTAGTTCATAGCTGTTAGTTTCCTTTTAATGCCAAACAAACACATACCAATTGTTGGTTAGAAGGCGATCGCCGAATTCGTCCTCGCTTTCTCCCGTGTCGCTGGCTGTCGTGTCGTTTTCGTCGTTTTCGCTTGAATAAGGTTCAAACCGATATGGCTCAATAGCTTCAGTTTCTTCTTCAATTTCGTTTTCGCTACCTTCCTCCACACTACAACCATCCGTTTCAATACATGCGTAATCTGTTGAATCGCTTAAGCCGCTGAAATCAGAGTCTGAATGCGAGCTAATGTCGCTATACCTTGCTGTTCTTTCCGCCATGTTTGTTTGTATTGGCATCACTATGTGACGTCACAGGAAAATGGACGGGTGTATATAACGATGGTTAAAATCAGGCACTTTGAAGCTTTTTTTAGGGATATTGCGTGATGGGTAAAATTTTGAAAAAAACTTCGAAAAATTAAAACAAGCCACTGGGAACTGATTTTTAATGGTTTTAACCCTTCTGAAATTGTGATAATGTTCCCCTTTAATAGATTACAAACCAGCGTTCTGACAACTCTGCTCACTCCCAAAATGAATAAGCAGCTGTTTTATTTTCCCCGAAGTAAAGTCAGTGACGTGGTGTTTTGTTTCTTTTAACAGCAAGGTACAACATGTAGTGCAACATTTATATCACATAGTGGAGGGGAACTTTTCCCTGATTCAATAAACAGGTAAAAAAACAGTGATACTGTTACGGTAAATCAAACGTTAGTGCAATCTCAATATAGTAACACTCGAAATAGTGCAGAACAATAATATCAATAACTCAACGTTGCTCAAACGTTAATGTCACACAACACACAAAATAAACATGTACAGCTCACTTTATGAAGTTATTCCTCATCCACGAGTCCCTCGAATTCTTTTTCTTCAGTGTCCGAATTAAACTGTGTTCCCTCGGAAACTCTGTTTAGTCTTCTTTACTTGGCGCAGGTCATCATGTTGCTTCCTCCACTTCCGCACCATTGATTCGTTAATGTTAAATTTTCTCGCTGCTGCTCTATTCCCGTGTTCTACTGCGTGACTGATCGCCTTGAGTTTAAACTCTGCGTCGTAAGCGTGTTTCTTAATAGGAGCCATTTTTGGGTCTTTACATAAAGTTTAGGTCTCGCAACTACGGTGAGCAACTTAATTTTGCCCCGTAGAAGAAGCGCTTCTTCTTCTACGGTAAGCAGCCGCCAACTTAATTTTCCCCCGTAGAAGTTCTTCTATGGTAAGCAGCCGCCGACTTCATTTTCCCCCGTAGAAGAAGCGCTTCTTCTTCTACGGTAAGCAGCCGTAGAAGGGGGGAAAATGAAGTCGGCGTATTTACCGTAGTTGCGAGACCTGTTGTGGCTCAATATTGGTCCATATATAAGGCGCACCGGCTTATAAGGCGCACTGTCAGCTTTTGAGGAAATTGGAGGTTTTTTGGTGCGCCTTATAGTGCGGAAAATATGGTATGTCTCTGGTGGCTATGCTGATGTTACATAGCAGACAGCATCAATGAATGATCTTAGATTGTGTTACGAACATGACGCTACTACAGAGAATGCATAGGAGAAGATGCAGGTCCGAAGCAAAGACAGACCAGTGGCAGTTTTTTTTCGAAGGAATTTTCGTACGGAGAATAATGGTAACAACTTTCGAGTGTCCAAGTTCATTCAAGACCATTAGTGCCATGGCCGATACTGTTCCAGATAGAGGTTGCCCTTGTTCTGGGCTAGCTTGCCAGTTGTGCAGATTACAGAGCTATTGCTAATCAGTTTGGAGTGCACAAATGAGTGAGGAGGTTTGCGTACGCTTTAATATACCTGCTTTTTTCTTTCGGTAGTCCGAAACATTTAACATTTCCTTCGCCACCTTCTTAAATAAATCTTAGTTTCTTTTTTTGGTCCAATCGATGCACTTTAAAATGTTATGTTCTTTTTAATGTGTGAAGCAAATTAACAGTTTCGTCTTCATTGCAGTTATGTTTTTATTGAATGGTATCTGCTTCCGGGTTACATCCTGCATGTTGAGACTGACGCATGCGCGATACAAAGGATCCCCTCCGGCAGTCGAGAGATCTGGTTTCAATCGCATAATCCAGGTGTGTCAGTACGACTTTTCAAAAACCATAACGTGACATCAAGTGCGCACTCTTTCAGTCAATTAGTTTTTAACCCAATGCGGCCCCCGAGTCAAAAAGTTTGGGGACCCCTGGTATACATAATGCAGGTCTGACAAATCTCATAAAATGACAAGCGAGACTTTTGTGGAATCAAAATCAGAAATACTTTAATCACTGAGGGGAAATTAACATTGTCAGCGCAATCCCATTCAAGAACAAACATTACAGGGAGACAGAACAGCATCGCTGACTGGTCTGCCAACTTCCGGCGCCCCTTACAAAAATAGTGAGAAACGGGTAAACGCTGGGGCGGGGAGAATTTTTTTTTTTTTTTTTTTTTGGAAATTCAGTCTATGCCTGGGCCCCTGGAGAGGGGGTCCAGACTGAGGCCAAGGAAGAAGAAAAAAAAAAAAAAAACTCTTAGCCATAGCACACAAAAACATGTGTGTAAGAGGGAAACATCAAAGAACACAAAGGACATTAAAAGAGCAGAGCTGATGCAACAAGCCACTTCTGCGCACAGCCACAAAAGTAAAACAAACAAAAAAACATATACCGGTACACTGTGGTGGCCGTCTGCTGGGGTGGGGGGAACATGGCCAGAGACAGAAGCAGACCCAACAAAGCAACCAAGAGAGTCGACTCCACCCTCGGCTGCCCACCAACTCTTGGCCAGTGTCCAGTCCGCATGGATGAGCGAGGATACGTCTTAGGAGACCGAAGTGTCCGATACCTGCTCATTCAGCCAAGACACTGTGTAGCC
Source organism: Nerophis lumbriciformis (assembly GCF_033978685.3). NCBI lineage: Eukaryota > Metazoa > Chordata > Actinopteri > Syngnathiformes > Syngnathidae > Nerophis > Nerophis lumbriciformis. The sequence continues at coordinate 8,644,792 of NC_084580.2, forward strand.
CGTCCGTCCCGGCGCTCAGCGCCAACTCCGCAACCATGTCTCTTCCTCCACATCTCCTCCTGTCTCTCCAAACGGAATCTGGTGTGGCAGAGACCCAGCAGCTGGTCTCCATGGCCAAAAGGCTCCCGGGAGGCAGATCCAGAAGTTCACAAAAAAGCACCACAGAAGTCACAAAAGTGCCACCCCTTGTCACACAGTCCCAAAGGGTCCCGAACCAAAAGGCAAAAAACATGTGAAAACAAGAGGGAAACAAAAGGATGACACAAGAGCACAGAGCTCCTGCCAACAGCAGCCACTACAGCGCCGCCATCTTGAATGATGCATTTAAAAAAATGTTGGCCTTTTTTAACACCGATTTGATCTGTTTTAATGTCGATTTATATTTTAAGACTGATGTTTTCACGTCCAACAGCTCTCCCTGCAGTGTGGCCTCCTAATGCTTGTCTTAAGTAATCAGAAATTAGAAAAGAAAATCATCTCCTTTTCTTCTCTGCTGGCTCTTCTGTCTCATTCTCTGTATCTGTGTTGTCATTTTGTATCTCTTCTACATCTCTGTCCTCACTGTCCTCAATCTCTTGTGCTGTCTCTTCATCTTCAAAAGTGTTGCCAATGCCTCAATAAGGCTGTCATAAAAGTTGGTAGAAGATTACATCATTGCCCAATTGCATAATTGATTACAATGGATGCTGTAGTAGAAAGGAATAACTTACGGAAACACAAAGTAAGTTAAAAAATGCAAATTATGGTTAGAATTGTAAAATAATATTCTTTATTCTTTAGTTGTATTTTTCTTTGATATACATTAAATGTTAGCGCATCAATTTTGATCAAAAGACTGAAGGTTTGGGAAATTCCCTAACAAACCCAACCTATTGACTGGTTAGAATATGAACGATAGGTTTATTTTTATTTGAAGCGTGACAGTGATTAGACATTTACATTAATTTCACGCTGTAAACCAAGGCAAAAACAGTGGCATCTTAGCAGGCGTGCGGTGTGCGTCTCTTCACTGCTCGGAATGGAATGGGGCTTTGTGATTTCACTTGAAAGTACAACGAAATGTGTTTTCAGTAACCGCTGCGTAGAAGCAAACATTCAGACAGGGGACCGCCTGTGAGGAAAGGCTCAGCTGCCGCTTGTACGTTGAGGATATTAGAGTGATACGTGCTTTCGTGTCCCCAAAACGTCCCAAAATATCGCAAGATTTCTCACGAGTCGCTTTTGAAAAAAAATTAAAATAGTCGCTAAGAGTTGGAAAGATACTACATTTAGATAGAAAGTCACCAAATTGACAAAACTGCGCTGATGTATGTGTGAAAGATGGATGCAAAGACCCGCTTTGGGTGGCTTCTGATTGGTTTACATTGTGTGGTGGTGCCTTGTGTAGTTTGCTAGATTTAGGCACAACAATGTATGGATTGGCTATCTCGGTCAGTCAGTTACTCAAACTATATGTTGCGTGGAAGCAAACTTTTTTTTTTTTAAAATAGAGTAGTTTTGGGGGAATATAAGCGTGGGAAATGTCAAGTGTGCGTGAGAATGGGTTCAACTGTGACGCTCACTCTTAAGTGCGAGGCTTGGCAGCTCTGTATCATAGTGTCCAAAATCTGGACTCGGGGCCATTTGTGGTCTACAAGTTGCTTATTAGTAGTCTGTGACATAAGCTGACTAATTTGTATTTTCACTGACACAGGACTTAAATGTGGCGCTTGAAGCCAGCTACGCCGACAGAAATGGAGTGCATAACCAATTAAGGCTGCAGCTAACGATTATTTTTCTATCGATTTAATATATATATTATTTTTTCGATTAATCTATAGATTATTTTTCCTTTTACCGATTATTTTTTTTATTTAAAATGAAGATGAAAAAATAAATGTAGGCCAGTTTTTTCAAAAGGCATGACTTTTATTTACAAAAAAAAAAGTATGGCCACTCAGTCAACATTGACAGCAACATGACAAAATATTCTGTAACAATGTAAACATTTAAAACTTTTAACATTTAACACAATTAAAAGTAGCTTATTTGCTTTTTAATGTGCAAATATAAAAGTAAACATCCAGTGCAAATCTTAATATTCTGCAATAGTATAAGCATTTCTAAAGTAAAAGTATTGCTTATTTTGCTTTAAAATGTGCAAAAATAAAGAAACATCCAATACAAAAAAGTGCGAAATATTCTATAGCAGTGTAAACATTTCAACAAAAGTAAAAGTATTGCTTATTTTGCTTAACACAACGATAGTATGATTAAAGTGAAAGTTGTTTGTACATAGTATATGTAACTGTTAATGTTGTAAAAGGTATTTGCACAACTAATTAACGTTAGCGTTAAAGAGGAACGCGTCTTTAAACACTGAACAGGCACGCCAAACGCGCCTCTCAGAGCGAAACAGTGTTTTAGTTGATGAATTTACAACGCGGATACAAATGACACATTCATGTTTTTGTGAAATGATGACAACGTATACTCGCGCGGACGATTGACTAGTTGATGGTGATGGCAAGAACGCTGTCGGGTGTTTTCTTTTCAAATGTTCGTTCATAGCCGTTGTGCTGCTATGATAGGCCATTTCCGCTCGACACAGTGTGCATACAACAACTGTCAAGTGTTTTTGCTTTTTTCGCTGTGCTTATCCCACACTTGAAGGGATGTACCAATGCTGAATGTGGCTTCTGGATTTCACTCAAAATACCAGACTGTAGTTACTTTTTCCTTTTATTTTCCTTTAGTTTGCAACAGTTTTTCCAACCGAGAAACAGCTTCTTTTTTCTTCTTTAGTCTTTTTAGCAGTCTTTAGCAGTGTTAGTAGACTTTAGTTTCTTTAGCTGTCATTAGCTGTCTTTAGTAGCCTTTAGTAGCCTTTAGCTTCTTTAGTAGGTGAAAAACCTTTAAGGACAAAACACCACAAGATTAACATGCTGTAAAAAATAAATTATCAATCCCATAATTTACAATTATTAATTAGGCTATCAAACTCTTAACCATTAAACAAGTGCAAGAAAATGGACACATCTTTTCCCTTTAAGTTAAAACAGATTTTAAATAAATTTTCTCAACATAAATGCACCAAGATACATATAAAATACATTTAAACCCAGAAACACAATAGATAAATGCAGCAGAAAACCCAATATGCAAATACATAAATACCTAACCAATTAACCACCTATTTTAGATACATTTTTAAAATCCATATTCAATATAAATATATTATTAATTTAGCAGTGAAACACTCAATCTTAAACGCTGTCTACTGGTAGAAAAATGCCCCTTTTTCTATGCCCTCACCAGCAGCCAATAATCCAACACAGTTAAATCCAACACTTTAAGTTGAGCGACTTCACCCTCCTGATGAAGCAAACTGCTCCAACATTTATCAAACTAAGCAAAGAATATCAACACTAAACAGTTACATAAAACACCGTGTGTATTTAGCCCCCCCCCAATCTCACCAGCGCAACAGGTGCGCCACACCCACAAAGGGAAATATTAAATCTTACCGGCTGTCTGTTCAGCTTTTGGTTTTGGTACACTTTTGGCACAACTCTTGGTTATCTGTAATGAACTAAACCTTTTTCCACTCTGCGCTGGCGTCTTTTGTACTCCTTGATTTGACAAAGCTGTCTAATTACCGGGCTCGCGCACCAGCAGATGAGACGGGAGTGCGCCGCGTTATACCTGCGCGTGAACGTAAACTGATCGGCTCTGATCATATAAGCCGACTGGCCGAAATAATGCCGAATTATATACATTTCCTGGGGTTGCCTAGGTGAATAGGGATGCGGATGTGCTCTAAGATAAAATATAATTTTATTAAGTGGGGTTTGGCTGGTTGCTAAGCAGCCACGGTTGCGAGCTCGCGCGTCAGCTGACGAGACAGCTGTTCGCCGCTACAACATTATTAGGCCGTTTATTGAAATACTCCCACACTTTTGACGACTTTTGGTGTGCTTTTTTCCCCCCTCGCTCGCACCGCTCGCATCATCTGCTTTGCGCTCCGCCATGACGGTAGTGTGACGTAAATATGCGACGCGTCGACGCACAAAAACGGCGTCGACGTATTTACGTAACCGATGGCGTCGACTATGTCGACGCGTCGTTTCAGCCTTATAACCAATAAATAAACGTTCCCGGTCAGCTGGACCACAAATGAATGTCCGAGTGTGTCACTAATATTGATCGTGATACATGCCGCACATCGTGCTTAAATTCAACGACATACACTTTCGAGCTAGCTATGTACAAATAAAACATGAAATATGGGCTAATACTTTACAGGTACTATGTTTTTCAGTCAGTATAGATCTGTGTCCTATCCGTGTTGTACATTACAAACTAAAAGCAGCTGAAGCAGAAGCTAACTTACGGCTAATACCATAGCATGCCGTCGCAAGGCAATGTTACGCTAGAACATCAGTTCCTCTGTGTTTGTTCTCTCTTAAAATATCAATGTTGCTACAGCTTGGTTATTATACAGGTTACGGCACATAAAATAAGTATTGTTGGTGGTTTTTGGATGCATTTTAGTGATTTAGAGGTAGATTGTCCCCATTAGCTGCATTGCTAGCCACCTACGAGCCAATACTGCAAAAAAGTGTTGTCCCATGGCTTGTAATAGGCAAATAAAAAACCCAAGCTCCCTGTTAATTTCATAGTTTAGTGTAATTGCGGATAGTAGTTAAACACAGCACACTATTGGGCAACACAAAAAGCAACTTGCGTTCAAGCTGAATTGTTAAATTCAGTCATATGGTTAAAATGTGATTCTGAAAATACTATTTCATTTGGCCAAGTCTCACCCAGATTCTTACCTTTTAGTGGGCCCCCAACGTAGAGACCCTGGACTAGAGGATGTTTGACTAGTTATTTTGCTGTAAGTCCTTAAACAGCAGATGGCTCCTGTCCTGGAAGATCTTTCAATTAAATACTTGTCCTTTGTGCTTCTAAACTAGGCTAACACAACCTTTCTGTCAGAGGATCCATGGTTAGCATCTTTGCAGTAGATCCTTCAAACAGCAGAAGGCTCCTGTCACACAGATTATATTTGATCAATGTTTTTCATACAGTATGTGGCCAGGGCTACCCCAGGCTAAATTTGACCCTAAGCATTTTTTTTCATTTTGAACCCATTACAAATATATTTAGATTTTTTTTAAATCAAACTTAAATTTAATTTGATGCATTTTTTGTACTAAAACAGGTTATGGAGAAATACATTGTACAGTAATTAGCTTTTAAGTGTAAAATAACATAATAAACAAAGTTACATATGGTAGAAGTTTGTGAAGCCCTTTGAGGCACTTGTGATTAAGAGCTATTCAAATAGAGTTGTGATGTTCTTGGTACAATCCTGATTGGTATTCAATCCTGTATGTAAAATTACCAGCTCTGCACTGGAAACTGCACCACAGTAGGAAGATGACTGGAGAAATTTGCTATTATATGAACAATGACAAAGCAGGAAGGGCCTACGAATAAGTTGACATTAAAACATATGAACTGCTGAGTCATTCATTCATTGACACTTTACATTCAAAACTATGCACAGTGCATGTTTTACCTATAGGGAGGGGCGTTCTTGTACTGGTATGAAGCAGTTAAGCGCTTTCTGTTCCCAGTATGCAAGCGGCAACCCCAATCTGGAGACAACAGAGCGGAGTCCACGAGAGGCTCAAAGACAGCTGCCTTTGGGCAACGTAGGGCTAACCCACCCATGTACCCTCAGGAGTTCTCTGCCCCCAGGTATTCCCAAAGCTGCACATTCATTTTCATCCTGTTGTAAAACAGAGTCATTTGTGTCACAGGCCTTCCAACGATCAGGATGCAGCGCTCAGGAGCCGAGCGGGAGGTAGAGGTAGAAAAGAGTATACGAGGAACCTGGATAACTTTGTGCTACGAGGCAAAAGAGAATATGACAGACACAATGGAACGTGAGTGCCTGCATCGGTTGAGAAATTTGTAATGGATCTTTGATCAACCTTTTGTCACTAGTGGAATTTCCCCCGATGAGAAGAGAGGTGGCAGAGGTCCGTGGAACTGGGGCTGTGTGGAAGAATCAACAAGGTATGTGGCTGTCGGTCAACATCATCAATGTCAAATTAGTGTGTGCAATCAATGCGTGTTCTTGTATCCTGTTTGAAGTGAGTTAATGGAGGTCACACCTGATGCTCATGTACAGGCTGAGGGGGCTCAAGCACCAGCGGAAGATAACCAGAACATGTGAGTATCACTAGCAGATGGGTCAAAAATCCGAATTTTGATGTCATTCTGACAATTTTTGAAATGTCTGTATTGATACTGTTTTAAATAACTATCTCTCCCTTACACTTTCTGTACAGATCTTAAGTGAAGTAATCCAGCTGCAAATTGATTAGTGTAATATTTTAACAAAATAGCATTGATTGGAAACCCAGAATCAAAGTGGGAAAATAAGACTACTGAACTAGTGTATGGTCTCCACGTGTCTATATGCACTCCCTACAATGTGTACTTTCAGAGTATTTCCAGACGTTAGTACATTTTCATGTTTAATCTGTCAGTAGCACTTTATTTCAGTCCCAATAAAGTGTTTTTTGTGGTAGTGCGGCAGATGAGGAAGGAGAGATGATGGTCCAGGTTGCCATGGAGATGACCCTGGATGAATGGAAGGCCCTGCAAGAGGTCAGTCGTCCAAAGGCAGATTTGAATATCCGCAAAGCTGAGAACACCATTCCATCGAAGGCAAAGGTCATCCACAAGTCCAAACATGTGGAAGTAAGTCAAAATACCATTTTACACGCACCTTCATTGGGTAGTCAACTTGTACAATTAATCATAGGGACATATGCATACATGTATTCAAAAACATCAAGGAAAATGTAATGTCAGAATTTACAATAGTAAAAGGTGGAACACCTTTTATCCGTTGTATAATCCTGATAAATAAATGGAATGAAAGCACAGGCGCAGGTAATGGATGCTGTCCTCGACTCAGGTTTTGGTCACTTTTGCTGCCCTCATACTGCCTGAAACGTTTAAAAGCTGCAAATGGTCAACCCAGAAGACAAAGTAAATTGTTTGTCGTGACCATTCCAAATCACAACCGGTCTGTGGTTGAAGGTGAATTTATTTGGCAATTTACCAAATCTTCAGCCTATCAAAGAGAATCTGGAGGAAATGGAGGATGACAGTCATTTCTTCCGCCGTTCTGTGAATGACATCACCTCCCTCTTGGACATCAACTTTGGAAGTCTGGGACGGCGGGGAAGAGGCAGAGGGACTCGCAGCGGGGGTCCACCCAGCCACCCGGAAAGAGCCGAATCCAGGCTGGAGAAGGTGTTTTGTTTTCTTACTCTATGTATAAACAAACTTCAAGGTAGTGTTTACTTTACGTGCCTACTTGTTTACTTTACATGCTTACTTTCAGGTGGGCGATGTTGCACCTGACCCGGACAACCCAGAAGATTTCCCAGCACTATCAGCAAGAAATTAAGGTTTATGCTCCATGTAGCCAGTGGGGGGGAAATGGCAGCAATTAAAAACACTTGCGTAGGTTTAATTCTGCTGTTAAAAGTTGGTGTTTTTATCTTGCTGTATTTGTGTTCTACTCCCATGGCACTGAGCTTTAACTATATGAAAATAAAGACTCATGCAAATGTTTCTGGTTTTAGCACTTTTTTTTTCCTGTACTTTTTTTTTTTTTTGGCTTCTGACTTGTCATCAGTCTTTAAAAACAAATCCAATATCAAGTTTACAATGGGCTCGTACATAAAAAGCAAGGCGTGTATAAATGCATTTTAATTGGGTGTACATGTTAAAAATCGGTAGTGGATGTACAGGAGTAACATTAGGTCCCATGGAAATCACATGATTACAATAGTACAAAAAGATGTATCTTTAAAAAATGAGTAAATAAAATGTGAAATATTTACAATCTTCAAAAGAAACAGCTGACTAATAGGGACAAGTGTAAGTACTACTGCGGTACTTCCAGGTTCAAGACTGAGGTTTGAAATGACAATGTTACGTTTTTAAAAGGATGGCCTTGGAGAATAACATATATTAAAATAAAATTCTAGTCGTACTCTACTGGTTACAAAATGTTTTAACCTTCAAATTAAATCAGGATCGTCACATCCACGGGCTCACCGAAGTACAGGCGCTCTTGCTCTAGGTGTGGAGTGACTGCAAAGAAAAACATTCATGGATGAACATGTGAATTACAATTGGGCCTCATGGTGTTAAGACTTTAAAAGCATTTCTCTAATACAAGAAGATAGATACCAGAGCTTAGAAAATCGCACAGTTTGCAAAGAGCGGCGAACTTTATGTCCACTGGAGGCGGTGGGTCTGTTGTGTGCGAAACAAGAGGCGAGTAAAGTTAGATGATCAAGATGGGTAGTAAAGTACAAGAAGAGCGTAGACCAGAGAAGCTATAGCCAGCCATACTTAAAACAAAACTGGAGGACATGCAAGCAGTGCCATTGAAAGGAAGTGCAGGTAGATATGACAATCAGGACATTTGCAAGCACTATATTTAAATTGATCTTGTCAATCCAATATGCATCATGTTGGCGGGTCTCTGTAAACCTTGCCTGCAAGTGCGTCAGGTTTAAGTTGACAGGCGCGCACGTGTTGGCTGCGTCTTTATGGCCGCCACATGGCTCACTAAACACAGGGTCGCCGGCTGCTATGTGAAAGCTGCCCACCAATGGGGTGCCACACACGGAGCTAGCAGAGAGAGGGGGGATGCTTTTTGGTTAGAATACATGAGTGGCTATAGCCTCTGGGTTGCTTGTTTTTACACAAGTTAACATTGACACAACAAATCCCGGTAAATTGAAGTTACACTTTGGTTCGTTGTGAAAGGCACAAAAAGCTCCGCATTTAAAAACTGTTATGGTGCATTGTTATTCTTGTGTGCAATTTCATTAGTGGGTTGCTTGATCAACAGATTTCAGTGTTTAGCTCAGGGGACTGAAAGATTACTTTGCTAGCATAAAGCCTACCATACACACATGATATGGGTACTGTACATTACCAGGTTGTGATGTGGAATTGTCGCAATATTGCTGTAGAGTTACAGCTCATTTGCACTGAGTGATGTGTTGACAGAAGTCATGATCCTGTCATTTTACACATCGAGTTATGGCCTAGATGGAATTGAAATGATGTGTCCAATAACTGACCTGTGGATATAATGGCTTGTATTTTGGTACCAAGCAGATCTCATATTAGCAAACCATTAGCTCTGGACAAAGCAATATACTTAATGCCATATTCTCAACTTTTCTATAGGGCTCTGTTTATTTGCTGCATACAATCTCATTTTGGATAAAAATATGACTCCTTATCGAGAAATAAATACAACAGGTGATCCACAATCCTCGTCGTTAGCATGTCTTGTTCTGACTGATGCGTTACAATGCTGTTACCAACTCCCATAATTGTCCCAAAATGGCGATAATTAGAGCTGGAACACTACTCTGCTACGATTTACAACTACTCTGGTACAAACAATGACATCCATCCTTATGTCAAAAGTTACTCAAGCCTATCCCAGCTGACTTAAGTCAGGACCAGGAACATTTGTACCATTTCAACCTAAACTGAACTGTACCACGTGGTGCATAAATGGCTTCATGGTACCATTGTACAAAACCCAAAACTAGTGAAGTTGGCACGTTGTGTAAATTGTAAATACAATGATTTGCAAATCCTTTTCAACATATATTCAATTGAATTTACTGTAAAGACAAGATACATGTACTTAATGTTAGAACTGAGAAACAAATACTTTTTTTTTTTTTGCAAATCATTAACTTAGAATTTAATGGTAGCAACACATTGCAAAAAAGTTGGTACAGGGGCATTTTTACCACTGTTACATGGCCTTTCCTTTTAACAACACTCAGTAAACGTTTGGGAACTGAGGAGACCAATTTTTGAAGCTTTTCAGGTGGAATTCTTTCCCAATTTCGCTTGATGTACAGCTTAAATTGTTCAACAGTCCGGGGTCTACGTTGTCGTATTTTATGCTTCATAATGTGCCACACATTTTCAATGGGAGACAGGTCTGGACTACAGGGAGGCCAGTCTAGTACCCCCACTCTTTTCCCACGAAGCCACACTGTTGTAACACATGCAGAAGGTAGCTTAGCATTGTCTTGCTGAAATAAGCGTCCATGAAAAAGACTCTGCTTGGATGGCAACATATGTTGCTCCAAAACCTGTATGTACCTTTCAGCATTAATGGCGCCTTCACAAATGTGTAAGTTACCCATGCCTTGGGCACTAATGCACCCCCATTCCATTCCAGATGCTGGCTTTTGAACTTTGCGCCTATAACAATCCAGAGTGTTCTTTTCCTCTTTGTTCCGGAGGACACGACGTCCACAGTTTCCAAAAACAATTTGAAATGTGGGCTCGTCAGACCACAGAACACTTTTCCACTTTGCATCAATCAATCTTAGATGAGCTCGGGCCCAGCGAAGCCGGCGGCGTTTCTGGGTGTTGTTGATAAAAGGCTTTCGCTTTGCATAGGAGAGTTTTAACTTGCACTTACAGATGTAGTGACAAACTGTAGTTACTGACAGTGGTTTTCTGAAGTGTTCCTGAGCCCATCTGGTGATATCCATCACAAACTGATGTCGCTTTTTGATGCAGTACCGCCTGAGAGATCGAAGGTCACGTTGGTTTTTCGTCCTTGCTGCTTACGTGCAGTGATCGCTCCAAATTCTCTGAACCTTTTGATATTACGCACCGTAGATGCCTAAATTCCTTGCAACAGCTCGTTGAGAAATGTTGTTCATAGACAATTTGCTCACGCATTTGTTGACAAAGTGGTGACCCTCGCCCCATCCTTGTTTGTGAATGACTGAGCATTTCATGAAAGCTGCTTCTATACCCAATCATGGCACCCACCTGTTCCCATTTAGCCTGTTCACCTGTGGGATGTTCCAATTAAATGTTTGATAAGCATTTCTCAACTTTCTCAGTCTTTTTTGAAACATGTTGCAGGCATCAAATTCCAAATGAGCTATTTTCAAAAAATAAAGTTTCTCAGTTTGAACGTTAAGTATCTTGTCTTTGCAGTCTATTCAATTGAATATAGGTTGAAAAGGATTTGCAAATCACTGTATTCTGTTTTTATTTAAGATTTATACAATGTCCCAACTTCACTGGTTTTGGGTTTTGTATAATAAAGAGGCAGACAATACCCTGACCTCCTACCTGCATGCTCCACTGGCTGGCAGTGAGGTTCTGGTCCTCTTTCTGCTGTCCAAACGATCGGACAAAGCCAACGAATTGACGCTGGCCTGAAGCACTGCCCTGCTGCAAGGGAGATCATTGAGTAGTTTGGTCACCACTACGCTTATGTATATGTCAGAGCATGCACGATAAGCGATGAAATGGAAAAACCTTACTTAAGAGACGCCGACCTGGTGTGAACCTTATTCTCCTCTTGCCTGTGAAAACACAATTTCATATAAAAAGTCACTTGGCTCTTGTAGCAGCTTCAGCAAGTCAGGTGAGATTTAGTGAGGCCAAACATAGTAGCAGGCGGGGACGTAATGGGTGCTGCTGGTGATTTATACCATTGACACAAATAGCCATCAGCCCACAAAATGAGAGTATTGAATCAACAGAATGATGTTTCAAAATAAAATGATTGAGATAGAAAATAAAGCTTGGTAACAATGACCGCAAAAACAAGAGCCTCTCTTGCTGTTTGATTCAATGATTTAAATAGTAACAGGATCATTTTCTTTTCAACATACCATCAATTCTAATTATTGTAGTTTGGGAGCGATGACTGGTGAATGAAGACTGAATTTTTTTTTTTTTCATTTCAACAATGGTTTGTAGGGTAAGAGAAAATGGAATGCAGAACATGGCTATCTTCGACCATGTGGTCATTTATACTGCTAAGTATACTGCAGCAACAGACCCAATGTTGTAATGGCGTTAAGAAGCAAACTGCTGGATGATAAATTTCCCCACAAATTATTGCCAATAATAATATTGCAAGTATTCCTTTCAAACACATTTATTTTCATTTCTCATATTTTACCATTTTAATTGAAATGTATATTAACTTGTAATTATTCAAAAGAAAACAAAAATAAAATGCACTTTTAATCTCTTTTAGCAAAAAATGCACTTGAATTAATACTTATCTTGAAGTGCAGTTTTTCCCCAGTTGGGAAAACTTTTTTTTTGCCATTACTTTCCAAACAATTGGGTATGCTTGCTTGTTCCCAGTAGGCCCCACTAGTGGGTCGTGACTAGCGAGGCTTTCTTTGATTAATTTATTGACCAAGGCCTACTGATGAGTTCACTGTAAATAACAAAATGGGATTTCAGACAAACAGCTGAGTAGCATGCAGAGGTAGATAAACCTACCGTACTCAATGCTGACCACCAATGTTCCCTCTAATTGTTCATGTGTCTGAGCAAACACAAAAACTCCCTGAGCATTCAGTGGAGCACATGTGAGCAACATCACACGTGGCAATACCAGCAGCACACCTGTCTCAAACCCATCCATCCATCCATTTTCTACCGCTTATTCCCTTTGGGGTCGCGGGGGCGCTGATGCCTTTCTCAGCTACAATCGGGCGGAAGGCGGGGTACACCCTGGACAAGTCGCCACCTCATCGCAGGGCCAACACGGATAGACAGACAACATTCACACTCACATTCACACACTAGGGCCAATTTAGTGTTGCCAATCAACCTATCCCCAGGTGCATGTTTTTCTCAAACCAATCTTTTATAATAACACTCAAATGAGAGGAGTCATTTTCATGAGATTGTTTAGTAATATTAGTGATTTGGCCCACTTGTAATGAAAATAAAAGAAATCTTGTTTTTCATATGCTATGGATTAGTATTGTACAATATGTCTGGGTGGGGGTCCTGCTTTGGAAATCATTTGTACCCCTTTCAGAGATCACATTTAGTTCCCCTTAAACATCCTCATGTTGCGCAATGAAATGTAAGCATAGGATAAAGTGTGCATTCCTGTAACTTTCTCTAGTAACAGCATTCCATGATTAATATCAATAAATTAACATTAATAATAAATGACAGAATAAGCACACATTGACTGAGGAGTCATAGTGTAACTTTGTGTGGTGTTTGAGTTGTCCGACTTTTTGTGTGGCCATAAACGCACCAGTGGCTTAGTGCTATGCGTGTTAGTGACAGATGACAAATTGGTTTTGGCCTGGTTTGTACGGCAGAAAATGACTAGTTTTTCGAGCTAGAAGTTTTTTACTCATGTTTTTGGTGTGGTTATGGCCAAATATAAACAGTTTTGCTCAATAAAGTGATCAATATAATTCCTGTCCCCGAAGCATCTCGATAGACGTTACAATAATTGAACGGTGTTGACGAACACCGTTAAGGCCGCTTGTTGTCACTGTCACTCAGAGTTGCATTGCAAAATTACACAGAATAAATTTGTTTATTTTGTTTAGAATTCAGATGGGTTTGATTTGGTGCGAAGCTGTGCGTAGAGGACGCTTGAGCAGTGTGCAATTGCGCAGGCGCGCACCTTAGAGGGAACATTGCTGACCACTGATACATATACCAAATATAGTTACTGTTGACTTTTAAAAAAACATCAGGAGGTTGCCTACAGCCAACATTTTTTGACCCGGCGCTAATAAGAAACCCTGGAGGTGATTTGCATTAGTAGAGCATGCATCAGCGGCTATAGCAGACTGGTTAAATTAACAAGAGGCGTTAATTGGAGAATTTACAGTATTTCTGATTAGGTTAGGAGTTAAAAAGAGGGGGGTGGGGGGGCTCACTTACGGCGTTCTCAGTTAGATCCAGAATGGGGCAGGGGGCCAGCACGCATTTTTTGTTGGGGAGGGTGGGGGCTCATGGGTGGCAGAACTCATAGAAATCCTAACCCGTCTATACAGAAATGCAGCATGGAAGAAGGGAAGCCATACACAATCCACCACAGGGCAAGGCTACACAGGGAGCAGAGGAGCATGGCTACCAGCCATCTGAAAGGAGGACAAATCCAAACAAGAGCAAAACAAAAGGAAATAAAAAGGGAATAATAGAGATAATACAAGAGACGACCAGGCGGCACACAAAGATGCCCTGCTTTTCCAATGGGTCTGGATCAGTAAACAGACAATCTCTGTTAAGACATGTTGAACACATTGTGAATAATAAACACAAAAATATTTTTACGGTAATAATCTCTACACTGGATTTACTGTTCTCGTCTAATAAATAGAACAACACAGAAATAAGTGTGGTGGTGCTACACCTAGTGTAGTGTGTGTACTGATCCAGCGTCATTTTAAACAGGCAGCAAAAACAGTGTGAACCCGGTCCGAAACGTTGGTCACAAAAAGACATTGAAGACATGTACGAGGCGTGTATAAGCGTGCGTATGTCGGTGAAATGCGCCGTGTCTGTTTGCCATGCATGGAAGAAAAAGGCGGAAAAAGGTGGTTCCACTTAAATGTTTCCTGTCAAGTTAGAAGTTTGACATGCACTTCAGTGTTAAACAGTGAAGCGAGCTGAGGTTAAATGTTTGTAGGCCACTCGTTACTCTGTTCCAACCTCCACTTTACTGTACAGCGGGATATCAACAACACATCTGGCACGTACGAAAGGAGTGTTAGGGTCAACGTCATCATGTATGGATGTCAAAATAGCAACTTAAACAACATTTAGAGACTAAAAAAAGTAATAAAAAAAAGTCACCAACTTTGCAACTTTTTTGTCTTTATAGCTCTTCTTTATATTAGGACTTAGGGATTTTTATCGTATATAACTACAAGACTTTACTCTTGCAAAAGTAGGACCTTATTTTGGTAGTATTACAACTACTTCCCCACAAAATTCCAACTACAGTACTACCTTGTGTATTGCTGGTAATTGGTTAATGTTATGACCGCGATATATGCATTTTCCCCAAGTAGTAATATTTATTAATAAATCAAATATTTTGTAGATAGAGAATAAACAACCTGCTTTACTACCTTCTAAATACATTTTTCAACATTATGAGCGTACTTTAGACATGTAATGCTGCCTGTGGCCACAATACTAAACTAGCTCTCTGAATGCCCCAGCCATCCATTTACTACCGCTTGTCCCTTTTGGGATCGCAGGGTGTGCTGGAGCCTATCTCAGCTGCATTCGGGTGGAAGGCGGAGTACACCCTGGACAAGTTGCCACCTCTGAATGGTTTGGTTTGATCTAATTATCCGTACTCCTGTAGTATTGGTCATTTTAGTTAATTTAGCCATGATCCATCCATCCATCCATCTTCTTCTGCTTATCTGAGGTCGGGTCGCAGGGGCAGCAGCCTAAGCAGGGAAGCCCAGACTTCCCTCTCCCCAGCCACTTCGCCCAGCTCTTCCCGGGGGATCCCGAGGCGTTCCCAGGCCAGCCGGGAGACATAGTCTTCCCAACGTGTCCAGGGTCTTCCCCGTGGCCTCCTACCGGTCGGACGTGCCCTAAACACCTCCCTAGGGAGGCGTTCGGGTGGCATCCTGACCAGATGCCCGAACCACCTCATCTGGCTCCTCTCGATGTGGAGGAGCAGCGGCTTTACTTTGAGCTCCCCCCGAATGGCAGAGCTTCTCACCCTATCTCTAAGGGAGAGCCCCGCCACCCGGCGGATGAAACTCATTTCGGCCGCTTGTACCCGTGATCTTGTCCTTTCGGTCATAACCCAAAGCTCATGACCATAGGTGAGGATGGGAACGTAGATCGACCGGTAAATTAAGAGCTTTGCCTTCCGGCTCAGCTCCTTCTTCACCACAACTTTAGCCATGTTTATGCTTGAAAATGCTTAATTTAGGTAAAAAATGTTGTAGAGAATGCTTAAAAAACAGAAAACATTAGCGAAAAGGTAAAGGACGAAAAGCTGCAAAATTTGAAGCGCAGTGTGACGAGGGACAACTGTATGCATTTATTCCCTGTGAAATAACGACTACTGCAAAGTTTGTCTTGCAAAATGATAACCTTATTTTAACATTGACTTCACACAAATGTACGACTTACATTGAGAAATGATAACTTTGTTCTCTTTCATTTACGTGCTTGTAATACAAACCCCGTTTCCATATGAGTTGGGAAATTGTGTTAGATGTAAATATAAATGGAATACAATGATTTGCAAATCCTTTTCAACCCATATTCAATTGAATGCATTACAAAGACAAGATATTTGATGTTCAAACTCATAAACTTTATTTTTTTTTCTGCAAATAATTAACTTAGAATTTCATGGCTGCAACACGTGCCAAAGTAGTTGGGAAAGGGCATGTTCACCACTGTGTTACATCACCTTTTCTTTTAACAACACTCAAACGATTGGGAACTGAGGAAACTAATTGTTGAAGCTTTGAAAGTGGAATTATTTCCCATTCTTGTTTTATGTAGAGCTTCAGTCGTTCAACAGTCCGGGGTCTCCGCTGTCGTATTTTACGCTTCATAATGCGCCACACATTTTTGATGGGAGACAGGTCTGGACTGTAGGCAGACCAGGAAAGTAGCCGCATTCTTTTTTTACGAAGCCATGCTGTTGTAACACGTGCTGAATGTGGCTTGGCATTGTCTTGCTGAAATAAGCAGGGGCGTCCATGAAAAAGACGGCGCTTAGATGGCAGCATATGTTGTTACAAAACCTGTATGTACCTTTCAGCATTAATGGTGCCTTCACAGATGTGTAAGTTACCCATGCCTTGGGCACTAATGCACCCCCATACCATCACAGATGCTGGCTTTTGAACTTTGCGTCGATAACCGTCTGGATGGTTCGCTTCCCCTTTGGTCCGGATGACACGTTGTCGAATATTTCCAAAAACAATTTGAAATGTGGACTCGTTAGACCACAGAACACTTTTCCATTTTGCATGAGTCCATCTTAGATGATCTCGGGCCCAGAGAAGCCGGCGGCGTTTCTGGATGTTGTTGATAAATGGCTTTCGCTTTGCATAGTAGAGCTTTAACTTGCACTTACAGATGTAGCGACCAACTGTATTTAGTGACAGTGGTTTTCTGAAGTGTTCCTGAGCCCATGTGGTGATATCCTTTAGAGATTGATGTCGGTTTTTGATATAGTGCCGTCTGGGGGATCGAAGGTCATGGTCATTCAATGTTGGTTTCCGGCCATGCCGCTTATGTGGAGTGATTTCTCCAGATTCTCTGAACCTTTTGATATTATGGAGCGTAGATGTTGAAATCCCTAAATTTCTTGCAATTGCACTTTGACAAACGTTGTTCTTAAACTGTTTGACTATTTGCTCATGCAGTTGTGGACAAAGGGGTGTACTTCGCCCCATCCTTTTTTGTGAAAGACTGAGCATTTTTTGGGAAGCTGTTTTCATACCCAATCATGGCACCCACTTGTTCCCAATTAGCCTGCACACCTGTGGGATGTTCCAAATAAGTGTTTGATGAGCATTCCTCAACTTTATCAGTATTTATTGCCACCTTTCCCAACTTCTTTGTCACGTGTTGCTGACATCAAATTCTAAAGTTAATGATTATTTGCACAAAAAAAAAGTTTATCAGTTTGAACATCAAATATGTTGTCTTTGTAGCATATTCAACTGAATATGGGTTGAAAATGATTTGCAAATCATTGTATTCCGTTTATATTTACATCTAACACAATTTCCCAACTCATATGGAAACGGGGTTTGTACAACTTTTTCCTCTCAGTAATATTACAAGTTATCGCGCAAGATTACAACCTCACTCTCTCAAATATTGTATAAAAGTACCACTTTATTATCGTAATATGACATCGTTATGTGTAAAATTCCAACTTGGACTTTATTAATATTACAATTAAAAATTATCTCAGAAGAAACTTTAGTATTGTCCTAAAATAAGAAATTGTATCTTACGGTATATTAACTTTATTCTCACAGTAATAAAAAAAAGTTTAGTTTGATTTATCACACAAATAACATTTTGCCATATGACTTTTTTCAAGCAAACTTACAACTTTATTGTTGTAACTTTCTTAAATTGCGTAAACAGGCCTTTACTGGACAAAAACACTTCCTTTACCAACAATTCTTCTTCACTAGAAGCATGAATGTAAGCCAGGCACAAAAACAAAGGTCAGTTCATTCATATCCTGAGCAATGGCGCGATGGATTGCTGCTAGCAAATACAGCAGACCAGCTCATAAGAGTAATGCATCTACTTATTACATATCCATGTTGTGCCATAGCAAAACAAAAAAAGAAAAGAACAAATCAGCCGCACCATTCAATGGCATTGCAGCCAATTGTACAGGAAGATGCTGTAGCTGAAAGAGGAAGTAGCATGCTCTTACCTCCTTCAAACCTTACACTGCACCACTTTCCCTCAGCTATCTTTTAAACGACAGGCAACACATTGGCCACAGCGCCCCCGTGAGGCCGCAGCAGAACACTACCACCTGCCTGATACAAATGTCAACTTTACTTCTATTGCCACTTATCTTGTATAATTCCAACAGTTTTTGTGGCATTATTACACCTTTTTTTCTTTCAAATAACTTAATTCTCATAACACTGACTGTTCTCCTGCAAAATGATGTCTTTAATATTAAAACTGCAACTTTTTGACTATTCTTTCAATAATTTTCTCTCGCAAAAGGACAACTATTGTTGCCTTTTTACCCCAGTAAAATAACATACCGGTACTCAGACTCCCATACTGCCACTTGTCTTGCAAAATGACTTGCGTCTTGCAATATTACAGCTTTTTTCTTGAAAAGTTACAACTTTGCTCAAACAGTGCATTTTGTCTCGCAAAATTCTGTCTTTAATCTTGCATTTTCATCTTAGAGAATTACTCTTTGTTCTTGTAATATTGCATTTTTACTCTCGCATGATTACAACTTTATTCTTGCAATATCCTAACTTCATTATTGTAACACTGACTTTTCCTTCGTTAATTCCTGCTTTATTTATGCATGATTTTTCTCTCTCAAAGTGACAACCTTATTTCTCATTGGGAATGTTACCAGTATTAATGCCAAGGCATGATACAATTACAGATGGTTAATAATTGACGATTTTATTCATCGTAAAAATGTGATTTCCAACCGGATTAAAAAAAAAAAAAACCCAATGATACTGCTCATTTCCGAGAGAAGCAGATAGCATGCTGATCGGCAGCTATGTAATGCTAACATGAATTAAAAGACAGTCTTTCCCCGTTACAAATGTGTTACAGTACTCCCTCCTTTATTGCTGTTAGTTGGTTCCTAGCCTTAAATGTTAATTATAAAAAGGATATTTTCATAGAGCATAAAAAACTGTTTAACTTCTAAATATTTTTTAACATTATCCGAGCCCTCTAGACATGAAACTACACCCACCTAGTCCCCTTTATACTCGTTTAATCGAATATATAATCATGCCTTGATACGATAACAGCGTGCTTTGATTGGTTTGGTCTCATCCACCAACCATCAGTACTATTACATTGATATTTTTTAGTTTATTTCACCATTTTTATGCTTAATTAACCCCCAAAATACATAAAACATGCTTAAAAAAAAAAACTAACAAAATCTGCCACAGAGTGAAGCTGCAAGTTTTAAAGCTTGATTTGGCGAGGGACAACTAACTGTACCCAAATCTAAACTTGTATAATCACATTGCTGTTTGAACAACTAACCTATTTACTTGTGAAAATTAAACCCACGTTTGTGCTCTTCGGACAGAGTGACAGATGTGAATGAAGGTCCATACATGGGCGTGTCTACAACAGGAAGTGAACCCACGTGATGTCACACAAACCGTGAGTGAAGCTTGATACCCCTGTTTTGCCTTTGCCATAAAAAATCAAAAACACTCTAAAACCTCTACAAATTAAAATGGAAGAATGTAAACATATTTAAACACTCAAATAAAAATTATCCTAAGAATCTTAAGCCAGGACAAAATCTAATGTTTCTTCTGCCAATTAAAGTATATTAAGTGTGTGTAATTTATATGTATATATAAAAAAAGACTTTTTTTGAAAGATTTCAGTGTGTACCAGTACTTTTAAGCACATTCAACAATACTGTGATAATAATGACAATCCATTTATCCACCCATTTTTCTACCGCTGGTCCTTCCCGGGGTCGGCCGTGATAATTAATTTAATTCAACTTAAATCATGTAATATTGCAACACAAACTGAATGCAACTCACAGCTCCTAAGTTGCATGTGTGTATTATCTGCGCATTGCTATGACGTGTTGTGATTAGCGATGGGCGATATGGCCTACAATCTATATTGTGATGTGTATTGCAGCCTCCTGCGATAACATATCACCATATATCATTTGGTACGTAATTGATGATTCAATTAAATAAAAATGGGTTACAAAAGGCTCCTAATTTGGCTGATGACGTCTGCGTAAACATATTACGTCATTTCCTGTTGGGTTGATTTTTCACAACTATTACTAATTTACTGCTAGTATCTAGTTACTTTCTGCTGTAACATTGTTCTACCTACGCTTCTGTTAAATTGTAATAAGCACTTCTCTGTTGTTTGGATACTAGTTTTGAGTGATACAACAAATTTGGGTATTGATCCAATACCAAGTGATTACAGGGACAGTATTGGTCATGCCAATGCTGAAACCTAAAATTGCAATAATCATTGATACATTTTTTTATAAAATCATAATCAGACAAAAAACTCAGGATGGTGATGTAACAATATCAATACAATATTTTAATTATTTCCTACTATTAGCTCTAATTTGAATCCCTTCATTTCTGCCCTTAAAGTGCATCGATGTCCAAAGACTTATTTCCTCAGTTTGTAAACAACAACAAAAATATCGATCAAATCATTGTAGTATCGACTATATATGGCTCTTATACTTGGTATCGTTGCAGTCGATATTTGTATGAATCCACCCCTTTTGTTTAACATTCAAGAGTGCTAGCTTGTGTTAGCGATTAGCAAGGCTTATTGTATCCTCCTACAATGTGAAGTATGTTTAGCTATTCCTCGTCGAGTGATACTTGTAAAAAACAGTTGTTGTGCCGCTATGGAGGCAATGATTGCTGATTTAGGAAGTGGCTTGGCACTGTGGAGGGATATTAGCTGCTAGCCAGGATGCTACATTGCATTGGGCATACCGTATTTTTTGGACTATAAGTCACAGTTTTTTTCATAGTTTTGACTTATACTCAGGAGCGACTTATGTGTGAAATTATTAACACATTGCCGTAAAATATCAAATAATATTATTTAGCTCATTCACGTAAGAGACTAGACGTATAAGATTTCATCGAATTTAGCGATTAGGAGTGACAGATTGTTTGGTAAACGTATAGCATGTTCTATATGTTATAGTTATTTGAATGACTCTTACCATAATATGTTACGTTAACATACCAGGCACGTTCTCAGTTGGTTATTTATGCCTCATATAACGTACACTTATTCAGCCTGTTGTTCACTATTCTTTATTTTAAATTGCCTTTCAAATGTCTATTCTTGGTGTTGGGTTTTATCAAATACATTTCCCCAAAAAATGTGATTTATATGTTTTTTTCCTTCTTTATTATGCATTTTCGGCCGGTGCGACTTATACTCCAGAGCGACTTATACTCCGAAAAATACGGTATGTTTGTTCTCTTGTCGCTGTCAAATTTTCAGGTCGCAACTAGAATGTGTCAACAATATGCATTATCACGATAAAAACGATAGTAATAAAAGCGCTATGGTCGGCCAAATTTAGTTGCGTTGTAATAACCCGGTGTTACAGTCCTTACTTTTCTTTCTGTGGTATTTCAGAATAGCAGCAACCTCTCAGCATTCGCACACATTGTCTTCTCTGTAATATAGTACTAAATGGCACAGGACACGTACAAACTCCTATTTCAAATAAGTTATTTACACTCTCCGGTCTTCCATTGATTGCAAACATCCCAAGAGACTGACAGTTCCAAATTAATTTGGCTTCCTACTTTTCCACCTGAACACCGCAAATCACTTCCCAAGTCACTCCGTCCTCATGCTTGACATATTAATCACCACTAATAGATTATAGAGTGGCTTATATTCCCCCTCGACCTGAATTCAAATTTATTCCAAAGAACCAACTAAGATGTATAAGAGGAGGAACACTACACAGCCCCTTAGCTCATCAGGAAAGCTACACTATTACAATGCAACGTGCCCTTCAGGGGATCGTCTAATTACATGGTAAACATGGCAGCAGCATCCCGACCTTCATTTTTGAGTCAATTGATCTGGTGCGTGTAACAGTTTTGGTCCACGGTGGTACTTACGATAATGAACTGGAGGATCTGGCCTGCCTCTGGCTTTTCAGGGCTCGCAGTTTGTCGCCCTGCGTCAGGCCGTTACGTTCATCGTCATCGTTATACTGCAGAACAGCACAAGTTTTATAGTTGACATCGTGGCGTATTGTTTCGCTTCCAAAACTTACCAGTTCCAGCTCTCCTTTCTTGGACACCCTGTTCTTGTTGCTGCCGTTAATGGTTATGTCGTCCACTCCGGAGAGGATTCTTGTCACGACCAGTTTATCGTTCTCCCTTTCGCCGAGCATCTTCTCCCGAAAGACGTCTCCCTCAGCCCACAGACTGTTCTGCTTCCTGCCAGACGAGAACATCACAGTACATCAGGTACATAAGATTAGGGATGTGCAAAAAAGATTATGGCAACCGGCCAAAAGTTAGTTCTCTTGTGGCATTTGATTT